>NW_024082678.1:0-123246 GCF_003009895.1 Hyaena hyaena
AAAAAAAAAAAAAAAAAAAAAAAAAAAAAAAAGAAAGTGTTCCTGTAACACTGCCCCTCTCATTTGCTTGCACTGAGTCAGGCTCTCACGAGTGAAAGACCAGAGGACATGTATGCTGCCGGCACAAAGCACCACAAACTGGGTGGCTTTAAAACCACAGAAACGCATTCTCTCCCAGGTCTGGGGCCACAAGTCCAGAATCAGGACTTGGTGGGGCCAGACTCCCTTCCAAGGGTTTAGGTTACAGTCTGGTGAATCAGGAATCCTAAATCACAGCAGCAACATCAACAATGTAGACTGTCCAAGCACTCGACAACAATTAGATAACATGAAATCTGCTTTTATGAAGACACAGATATCTCTTGAAAAAGCAGCAAAATATCGCAGGTAGTTGACGACATTTTCTCCTCTGATTTAAGGACTGCTTTTTGGGAGTCCTTCATTTGGCTTTTGGGACCCAACTGCCATGGAGCCTTTTAGACAGACCTGACTGAAATGATCCCAGGTCACCGTGATCTACCCCATGTTCAAGGTCCAGGAAGGGCATTTTGTTCAGGACCCATTCCAAAGGCAGAGACTCCCACTTGCTGTAGTTTTTTGTTCTGAATCTAACTCCTAATATGGTTGACCACATGGGTTTTCTTCTGTTAATAAACTTGGAGGAATTACCTAATTTTATTTAAAATGCTCAACAAAGTTCAGCGCTGCCTTCTTCATCAGGGCAGCCATGGGGACCCAGACGGTGGCTGGCGGTCACCCGCTGACCACGTCGGTTCGGTTCGGCCCTAGTTTGGGCAGCGGAAACCAGGCGAGGCGGGTCCTGCGGGTGTGAGGCCGCACCTACTGCTCTCTCGCCGAGCTGCCAGGTCCCTGGATCCGCCTCCCTTTCGGTTCTGCCAGAGTCCGGCTACATCCTTCTCCATCCCTGCCACGACCTCACCGCATCCCGCCCCATGCACCCCAGCTGCGCCAATCACCCCCGTCCCACCCCGCCCGAGCCTGGTCCGGTCCCGTAGTCCCTACATCAGCCACAAGGCCTCTCCTTCCAGCAGCCAGGTCACTGCGGTCACCTGCGCTTCGGGGAGGCGGAAAGCACGCGATTCGAGGACATGGGTCGCGCAGGTGCACGCGGCCCACAGACCCTGCGCCCACACGGACTGCGCGCGCCCCCGCCCGGCTGATCCCAGTTATTGGGCCAGAAGGCCACGCACGCACCAGGGAAGGGGTCGCTGTGCACACCCGCCTGACTGGCGCCTGTCCCTGGGTCAGGGGGCCCGTGCCCAGTGGATCCTGCACCAAAACTTCTGAACTTGAACTTTCTACGTTTGTTGATGCAGAAAATCAGATGATGACTTTCATAGGGGTAAGAGGAAAGGGAGGGTGACTGCAGTTTTTAACCGTGAGATTCATTTCTTTGAAGAATAAAACACTAAACACAAGATGGTGAACATGCCTCGTCTCCCCCCCCGCCCGCATCCCCCGTGTAAGTGCCAAGGCCTGAGTGTCGAGACCCAGCCATAGAGGGCGAGAGGCAGGTGTGCCCACCCAATGCCTAGTGCGCTGCGGGCCTGGAACTGCACCCCCGCGGGCCAGGCTGACCCTGCAGGAGCCAGTCAGCGGGCACTTTAAGTACCTGTCAGAGTCAAGGCTACTCCACGGCCTAAGTGGCCTCCAGCTGCCCTCCAGAGCCCTGGTGACCTCAGGCCACAGTTGCCTAACTGCAAACCCTGGGTTTATACATTAGACGTCAGCATAAGATAGATTTTGAAGAAAGTTATTTCCTTATATAAAATTAAAAAAATATTTTTTGAGTGCTGTTCCAAATGGCAAGGTTTCAAGGTGATTTTGGTGAGGTCACAACAGCCTTTTATGAGAGGTAGTGTTAGTCCTTTTCATCAGGCTTGACGTGGGGCCTCACGGTTTCCTTGTACAGACCTTGGTTCGGAGGCTGCAGCTGTGGGTGCAGCTCTGTCACCTGTCCCCTCTGTCACTTACTCATGAAGCTCCTTTCCTCACCAGTCACAGCATGGACAGCCCCTCTCTCACACGGTCACCATAAGGATGGGCAATCATTGGTGGCAGGGTTCCTCACACATGGCGCTTGTTAGAGTGAAGGCCGACTCCTGTCATGAATGATAACAGTCAGGCCCTTCTGGTCTGTGGTCAGCACCCTTACAGCAGTGCCTCCCCAGGTGTGCATGGTCCTTTGTTGTTTACCAAGTGTTCTGGAAAACCATTCTGTCGGAGGAGAAAACCACGGCGGGGAAGCACTAGACTCAGCAGCCTTTTCAGAATTACCATTGTGTTTGATCCATGTGTATCCAAGGCTTGTGAAGCCAGAGACATGATTCTACCTCCCCCTCAAATGCCTCATTTAGAATCACTGATTCTGGCTAACCACTGAGACCTAGGGGTGCTTGCCCATGGGACAGACCAGTGGGTCCAGTTCTGGGGAACAGGGATTGTTCACATTCGCCGGGTGCAGGCAGGTGTGGTTTGGGGTGGTGGGTCTAGCCTAGAGGCCCCGAACAGACAACGTACCAGACAAAGGAAAGCACGTCTACACCGGTGGATGCTGTGTGGTAGGGCCCGAGCCCGGTGGAGGCTGACAGTCCTTTCCTTCCAAACGTGCTCCGCGTGCACAAAGGGATGCAGCTGGGGAGGAGAACCAGAACCCCTGCTGCTATGGACTGATCTTCTAGGACTAATATGAAATCCAGCCACACAAAACCAGGGCTGGTGTGGCAGAGCCCCAGAAAGATGCCTTTTGGTCAGAAACTCAGATGGAAAATGTCTCTTAAAGGACTTTTTAAGAGTTATTTGCAAGTTTATATAATTTTTTCATTAAAAATTTTCTAAATTAACATATGATAAAGCTGACACTCCTAAGAGTGTTGACACCTGTGTGGTTTTCTGTAACTGTCACCATGATCAGAGCACAGAGCAGCTATGGCTCTGAAATATCCTGGCAAGCTTCCCCTTTGTAGTCAAGACTCTGGCCATCCCAGCCTCTGGCAAACAGGGATCTGTCCTCCTTCTGTGGGGACTCGTCTTTTCCAAGGTGTTACACAAATGGAATTGTGTGTGATGTGACCTCAGGAGGCGGGCTTCCTTGAGATCACTTGGGTGTAATGTCTTTGAGATTCATCCACGTTGTCGCTTTCTGGTGGTGTTCCAGTGCATAACTTTTGTTTTATATTCACCCAATGAAATATATTTGGGTTGTTTCCATTTTTTTGGTGGTTGTGAATAAAGCTTCTTTAAAATTTATGTAAAACAGTCAATTCATGTTTCTATTTATTTGCAACAAATATATGGCAAGTTATTCCTAGGTGTAAATAACTTTGAAACATTTTTGCCAGTCGGGTATTAGGTACAAAAATAAAAATGTCTAATCTGTAGTGAGTAGGCTTGCTAGCCCATTAACAGGGCTGGATTCAGGCACCTGTACCTTCTGCAGCTGTACGAGGCTCTATCCTTAGAAGGTCCCCTGCTTCTGTTAATGCTTTGCTGGAATTGTCCTGAAACTGTACACTGGGTCCCACAAATTATACTCAGTTTAATAAGCATAATAAAATGGAAATTTTTATATCTGATCCCCTTTCCCCCATCTCTTGGATGTCACAGTTGCTTTCTTTACCTTATTCACCCCAGTTAATAGAATATTCTGTTAAACAGGAGCAGACAGTCTTGAGATGAAAAGAAGGCTATAGCTGAGAATTTTAAGAACATGTTCCCTGGACCTGGCAGATAAGCTCTGGCTGTTGGTACTCTCAGTTTGTGTCTGGGTTACCAGTGAGTTTGGCCACACCTGACCTGTATAGATTGTTAAGATATGAGATGACTTCTCAGAACAAAGAATACCTGCAAAGCTGCCTTTCTCTTTAAATTTCACCTACCTCCTCCATCAGGATTGTTCATGGTGACAGTGTTGCATGATTTTCTAAATGATTATTTTATAGCTTTAAAAATCTTGAAAGCCTTTTTGTTGGAGCCCATTTTGACCAGGACTACTTGTCACTGGTAGTGTATTAGTTTCCTAAAACTGTCATAATAAATTACCACATGCTTTGTGGCTTCACACAACAGAAGTTTATTTTCTCACAGTTCTGGAGGCCAGATACCTAAAATAAAAATATCAGTGGTGTTGGTTCTTTCTGGAGGCTCAGAGGGAAACCTGTTCAACACTTCCCTTCTACCTTCTGGGCCACCAGGGGTCCTTGGCATTCCTGAGCCTGTTAGTGGATCACTCCAATCTCTGCCCCGACCTCTACATGGGCTTCTTCCCGGAGTGTCTGTGTGCTCTCTTCTGTCTGTATCTTCTCTTGTAAGGACACTGGTTTTTGTATTTAGGACCCACCCAGATAATCCAAAATGTTCTCCTCTCCAGATCCTTAATTCCATCAGCAAAGACCCTTTTTCCAAATATGACCATGTTCACAGGTTCCACTTGGAAATATCTTTTAGGGGCCATCATTTAACCCACTACAGATAGTATGTGCCTTTTGGTTAGGAAAATCCCTTAAGCTTCTGTGAGCGAAATAATTTCTGTCTTAAATCATGTTACCTGGTTGTGAAAAGTAAGGGAGAGGATTCATTTTCAGTAATACCAAATAAAAACTGTGCTGTCTAGGGGCTCCTGGGTAGCTTAGTCGGTTAAGCGTCGGCTTTCGCTTAGGTCATGATCTCACGGTTCGTGGGTTCGAGCCCCGCGTCGGGCTCTGTGCTGACTGCCAGCTCAGAGCCTGGAGCCTATTTCAGAGTCTGTATCTCCCTCTCTCTCTGACCTTCCCCTGCTCACACTGTCTCTCTCTCTCTCTCTCTCCTAGAAATAAAATAAAAATATTAAAAAAAAAACTGTGCTAATTAACAGTAGGTTTACAGCCTATTGGGAGTATGGATGAACCGCACCCACACCCCCCACAATGGAGTCCCAAACTCTTGAACACTTTACTTCCTGATTCTTCTTCCCCCCTCTTCGGTGCACAGGCTTAGTTTCCTGAGGTTTGCAATGAACATGCACCATAGAACAAAGGGAGGAGGTACTGAAAGTTGGAACATTTGTTCCAATCAGACTACTTTTTGCCTTAGGCGGGCATGGGTGACATCAGGTAAGGCTGTAACCTGTTGTACGCAGCCAATGAGGAACCACGAGAGGGACTCCATGCTAGTAGACAAATTGTCTGCTGTAGCTGCCCCAAGTGTGCTTGTCCATCAGACACCTGCTCGATGCAAAAAGGTTCATTAAGTCCTCACTTCACTGCTCTTGAGTCTTTCTCCACATTTGTCCTTTGATTGGGTTGGTGGGCTTATTTCTCATACTAGTCCTCTTGGTTGTGGCTGTGGTGAAGGATGGGGCCTGTACTCACTGGCACGCACTGGTTTACAGCTTGCTCCAGAGTACAAAACCTGACTAAAATTTCCAGGAAGTTTGCAAGCCATTTGTCCCACACAGCCATTATTAAAAATTAAATAATATAAATTTACAGTTAAATAAGTTATATGAAAACCAAAGTTGTATGCCCAACATACATGCCCAACATTTAACCAAAGTTAAAACTCATCACTTTCTAATTATTTACTACATTTAATTGTTCTGTGCTCTGAAGTTGTTCACATCTGTTGCACCTTCATGTGCTGCTGGCTATCTCTCCTCAATGCTAAGCACAGTCACATTGGTAGCTTGAAATCAGCTGTGACGGCAGTGTTCACAAGGTGGAAATCTACAAGTGCCTACCTCCTCCCTAAGAGCTAGTCGTTAAACATTTCTGAGCACGCTAGTGATCCTGGTAACCATGACAATGAGCTCCAGAAACTTCCAAGCAAGAATCCAACAAAAGTGTCCTGTACTATGAATGCTAGGAACCCCGGATGTTATGATTTCAGTGAGCAATTCCTTAAGTATGCATAACTAAATGCTATTTGCAATTTTTAACTGACATGTGACTTTACCTATTACTACACTTATAAGTCAAAAAAGATTGTTTGCCAGTCTACATATCTTTACTTTTGTTTTTGAAAATAATGTTATTGAACCTTAGATGAAAACATAAATATTTTCAAAAATACAAAGCTGATAGTTTGCAAACACTTGCAAATGTTTCGCTTGGGTCAGTTTAGGGATAATACAACAGAGATGCTCTCTGAAACTTGGAGTTGGCCAGGCTTTTAACTTTGTGTGATCTAATGGAATATTTTAGCTTGATTTACTTTTTCTTTTTCCTTTGTTTTGCACTGCCTTCCCAGGCATCAGCTGGAAGTGAATTAAATGGCCCCAGAGGCTAGCAAGAAGATTCTGAAGCTAGCAAGGTATGAGAATAAAATTGATTATCTGGAGGTGTTTGGATATGGAAGCAGCCCTCCTACATATTCATTTCTGGTTCAACCTAAGGTGTGTGGGAAGCTTGTGCAGGGTTTGATCCTACTGCCTATGAGGCTTCTGAATCAGGGATGAACAACTTAAAATCCATAAAAGAGAAATCATAACTAAAAGCCAGTGTGACTGAGGGGAAATACTTTTAAACAATATTAGAAACTATATCTTTAGACAGTGTCAAATAAAAAATAAATCCAGAAGGTAAGGAGAGACCTGATTTGAGGACTATGGCAGGTGGGGAAGGGGAGCCATGGCAATAGGGGTACCTGGGCACGGTATCTGCAGGTGTCTCAGAGGTCAGGCATAAAGAGCTGTTCTTTCATAGCAAGGAGTCAACAGGCTAGACAGCGCTCCTGTGGGGACTGGGTGAGCAGGTGGTGTGACTGGACACTGGGGCAGGAAGTCTTTGTGATCGGCTAGTTCTCAGGAGAGGCCGTTGGGGGTGGTGGTGGTAATGTTCTGCAGTCCAGTCTTCCTTAAGCCCCCAGTGCTTCCTTAAGCTCATGGTGGGCCAGAGTTCAGGGGTCCAGAGGAGGGAGGGAAGTCAGACTAAAGTTTGGTCAAGTCAGGCTAGTGGTCATTTGGTCCAGATTGGTCAGTGGGGACAAAGAGTTCAATGCACAATCATTATAAGACAAAGAACTAGAATGTGTCTGGTCTTGTCACAAATAGAGGGTCATCCATGCATCTTAGAGAAGTCATATGTGGAATAAGTTTATAATAAGGTGTTTTCTGAAATACAAAAGGGTGATTGATTGTAGTGATGTGGAGAACAAAGGCAAAAGAAATGTAGATACAGTTAAATCTCATTGTAACTTGCAGCCATTGACAAATATTTGATGCTGGCAGAGTAAGGCATTCCTCTGGGAACTCCCTACTGTCTTTTGTTAATACTTTGCTAGAGGGGCAAACAACCTTAGCTTCACAATAGCCAGGCTTCCAGGGTCCTGTAAGTCTTCTTTAAAGTATGAAAATTATTTGGAAACTTCTTTGTATTTACCTCCCCCCACTTCCAAGTATGTAATCAATTGCTCCTCGGGGCCTGGTGCAGCTCTTTCTGCCCAAGTGTCCAATCCCCATGCTTTAATAAAACCACATTTTTTATCACAATGAAAACATCTCAAAGATTTCTTTCTTGGCCGTTCACTCCTGAGCCCCCACATCAAATCATGTGTATGGTTGTGGGATTTTTTGACTATATTTTCTAGGAGTTCAGGGCTCAGGTGAAGTTAACATATTCTGCAGCTAACGCAGTTCGCTCCATATTTTCCATTAGACCTTGGCTCCAGTGATGTCTCTGTTTGAGAATCTGGATCTAATATTTTTGTTTTGTGTTCTATTAGCCTTTCATTAAAAAAAATGCTTCTGGGATTGTTTGGTGGCTGGAAGGAAAAGTTTTGCATGGGTCCAGGCTTGTAACTTGTGTCTTCACAAAGCATTTGTATTTGTATAGTCTCCACCCCAGGCCCGAATGCTTTCCTGCAAGATGAGAGACATGGCCAAGGTGTTTTTGTATCTGGAAGCTGCCACCATGACTGTGCTCCAAAGCCAGGGGCAGGGGGAGATTCCTTCCGGAGCCCCCACAGGGTAGGCCTTCCTGTGTTGACTCCTCTGTGTTTCTCCCTTACCCTCCCCCCTCTCCCTCCTATTGATGGCATCACTTTTTGTGTTGGGAAGCATTGGAGACAAATTATGTTCTCTATGCAGAATAAATGTCCCTGGACTGCCTGTCGTGGTGCTGCTCCATGGTGCTTGGTTCAGAAAGCACATAAGGGGCTCTTTGTGGTAGTAGAAATTTAATCATGAGCCCATCCTACTGTTGTGCCCGAATCGCGAGTCCCCAGTGACCTCCAAGAAGCCAGCACCGATGCCGGAACAAAAGGGTCTTTATTACAAGCTCGAGCAGGGGCTCATCTGCCTACCGACACAGCAGCAGCAGCAGGGGGAAGCCCCGAACAATAGTGAGCAGGGTTTTTAAGGGGTAAGGGATGGGGGTGTTACAGTACACATGTTGTACACCAATCATATTTGTATAGAACCCTTGGCAACAGCTTTGACCATTTAGTACCTGTGTCCGTTACTTTTGGCGGAGCCCAATTCTGGCCTTTTGAGACTCCTGTGAAAATGACCAGGGGCGCCTGGCTGGCTTAGTCGGTTAAGCATTCGACCTTCGCTTAGGTCATGATCTCACGGTTAGTGGGTTCGAGCCCTACGTCGGGCTCTGTGCTGACTGCCAGCTCAGAGCCTGAAGACTGTTTCAGAGTCTGTGACTCCCTCCCTATCTAACCCTCCCCTGCTCAAGCTCTCTCTCTCTCTTTCCTAGAAATAAATAAAACATTAAAAAAGAAAAAAAGGAAATGACCAATTATGAGGTGAGTTAGGCACGGGGGAGCAGCCCTTGTCTCAGGCCACAAGAATGTTTTTAACCTCCTCTGATTGGCTAATTGGAGAGTGGTTTCGGCCTTGAACAATCTGCGGTTTTTCCTGAGACTGCTGCTATGTGCAGCCCGAGGTTGCTTTTAATGGGGGTCTTAATTTTAAAGTGGCGTTATTTAGGCTCTTCACTACGTCTTTCAGTGTGTGCTGGTTAGTACGGCTGTACTGCTGGCCCCCTTACACGTGTAAGAACACTATACATGTACACATTTTGCACACGTTTGAAATGAAATAAGTAAATATTTGGGAGATGGGATGATGCTGTAAGAGAACACGACCTGAGGCACAGACTTGTATCTCAATGTCCACCCCCCCCCAGCCCCCACTCACTTCTTTAAGTCCTGAGCCTGTTGCTAAAACTGAGTGTCTTTCCACATCTGCAAAATGCAGGTGCTGAGCTGTGCTAAGGGCATTGTTGTGAGGGTTAAACTGGATGAATTTGTAAAAGAACACACACCAGCTACTGAACAAATGTTAGTCTCCTTCTCTAATTTACTGAAAGTCAGTAAATGCACCTAACTAGACACCCTGAGGGACCTACTTTCAGGGGTCTTAGAATCTAATTGGGAAATCCTATAGACACATATATGATATGTAAATGATCATCAGTTTACATTTTCAGAAGACCTATCCAGAACTTTGCAAACTTTTTATCACCACTTGAAATTAATCATGTGTTTTGAGCCTTGTGCTTATTCATAATTTAATCTTTGCTGGGTCTTTTCATCACTATCCCTTTTGCCCACTACCTTAGGTAGTTGGCCCCCTTGGCGTCAAAATTTTACTAATCATAAAAAGGTGACTTCCCTGCTTAACACTGTAGTAGGAGTCATTCCTGAAGCTGCATTGTATGCAAGGAATAGGTCCGTACACAGCCTTTGTCTTCCAGGCCCATCCTTCCCTCTCTGCACCTGCTGCTTTGCATGTCTCAGCTGCCCAGCACAGGCCAATTTCATTCCTAAGCAGCTGCCAAACACCAAGTCAGCCACAGGAACTCCCCTGCCTCCCTCCGCTTGGAGCAGGAAATTGTGGGTAAGAGAAAAGAAGCAGTGAGGAGCCTGGGAGGGGAGCCTTCTCTCTGAGGTCACCACAGATGAGCAGGCACAGGCAGGCATTGGACAGAGGCAAGGGATGGCTGGCTCTCCCCAGGCTGCATTAGGATCACAAGTCTGTGAATGTGGCCAGGTTCCTGCTCCGAGGTCTCTTTTGTCTTCAGGAAGCCACCGCACTGTCAGGCTCAATGAGGCAGTAACACAGCAGAGGAGGCTGTGCAAATGATTTTGTTTTGCAATTGGGCAAAGATTGCTGTGTCATGGCAACAAGAGTTGCCTGTGAATTTCTAGGCTCCATCTCTGAAAGCATTTTACTTTGGAGGCATGAAAAATGGGGTCAGAGCCTTCAAGAGGCAGCAGGAGAATTTTGCAGACCTATTTTGAATAGTGAGAGAGGAATTCAGTTACCATCTCATGACGCACAATAACCCTCACAAGGGCCATTCTTAGCTCAGCAAGTGGAGACTGTTCCATTTTAACAGTGTCCTTCAATGTATTATAACAGTTACTAACAGATTAACACTAGGCAAGTACAGGCAGTGGGAGAGACTCAGGGAACAGAGACTCATGGTAAAAAGCTTCTTTTGGTGTCTGCAAATAGGGATGACAATGATTAGCTCTGAAGTAATATTCAAGGGCTGATGGATTCTTAAAATGGAGCACAAAATTACAAATAGAAATTCTGTATAAGGTAGTCAGTGTATAGTGATCAGGTCACAAACATTGGTGATTAATTTATTTGGTTAGGTACAAACTAAAAATGGGAAGACTAAACAATTTCAAACCATGTGCTTTTAAAAACTTTTTAATTTGAAATGATCATAGATATTCACAGGAATTTGTAAAGCAATATTAGAAGGAGCTCTCATGTGTCCTTTACCTAGTTTCTCCCAATAGTAATGTCTTGGGTAATCACAGTATGACATCACAACTAGGAGATGGCATTGGACAACCTACTAAGACTATTCAGATATTACCAATTCTGCATGCACTTGTGTGTGCATATGCATAGCTCTGTGGAGTTTTATCACATCTGTAGATTTGTGTATCTATCACCACAATCAAAAAGTGGATCTTCTCCATCACTAGAAGACTCCTTGTTACTATCTCTTTATATACACAACCATCTCCTCTCCTCATTCCTAGCTCCTGGTAACCACCGATCTGTTTTACAACTGCATAGTTTTGTTATTTTAATAATGTTATATAAGTGGAACCATAAAGTGCATTTTGAAATTGGCTTCTTTTACTCAGCATAATTTCTTTGAGATCCATTCAAGTCGTTAGGTGTATCAATAGTTTTTATTGCTGGGTAGTATTCCATGGCGTGGATATACCAGTTTCTTTAGTCATTAATCTGTTGAAGAATATTTGAATCATTTCCACTTTGGGCTATCAAAGAGAACTACCGGCATGGTTAATTTTATGCATCAGTTTGGCTAGGCTATGGTTCCCAATTGTTTGATAAAACACCAGCCTAGATGCACACCCAGGCTAGCCCTGGCATCTGTTTCTTGTGTACTGTGCCAGCCTCCTTGTGTTTAGTCCCCATCCCAGTGGTCTTGGCAAGGACAAAATGGAAGACACCATGCCACAGGGATTGTCTTGCTTATCCAGGGTGTAGGGTGGTGGTCCCGGGACTTAGTCCATAGCTGTGGTTCCAGTGAGAGCTAGAAAATGTTCCAGACTCCCTACTTATGAATCCAAATACAAATCAGAAAAGGAACTTATAGAACATGCCCCCCAAAGCAGGACTGGTCTTTCTTCCACAATGTTTGAAGTATCCATACATTTGGTCTGTACAGCTGGTGTCTTTGATGCCTGTGTTCCTCCTGAGAGTGATGCTCACATGTCATCTCTTTCAAAAGGCTAACACAGACACCCGAGTGATGGAAAGATACTGTGGTGTCACTGTTGTCAAGCTGTGGGATAAAAGAATATGGTGCTAATTATAAAACAAAGGACTTCCCTGAAAAATCAAAGCTACCTGTACTGAGGCTCATCTTTGTCTAAACAATTCAGACCAAGACCGACTTCCTAGTTTGGTAACTGAAAACTGTTTCCTGGACATGGTCTGGGACATCAAATATAAGACTGTCCACTGGGACTTTGTAGAATCTTTAGAGCTACTGTGAGTGGTACAGGTTCACTGTTCAAGTCTGCTGAACCAGGATAACATGTACGGCCAGGTCATGGTCTGTGTGCACGCCTGGGAGACCTGCCCATCTGTGACTCATTTGGCCAGTTGATGTATGAGCAGGGTGTGGCCATGATACTTGATAAACCCCTGTGAGAACTGGATAATGCATTGCAAGATTGTCCCCTCATGGGCACCCTATAAGCAGCCCATCCTTAAGGCAGTGATGATCCTTTCCAGGTGAAATTGGGGGAAGACTAAAAAGAACCACAAGGAGAGGCCCATAAGCTTCAGCTAGCCTGATGGAAGAAATGGCTCCTGGGGTAAAGTACAGGTGATGAGGTGGCTGAGAGCTGAGAAGTGTCTGAGTCTGGGAGCTGGGAAGTCCATCTCCATCATGCTGCAGAAACAACGACCTTTCCTCTCCTGTCCTGGTTGGGGGTCTACAGCAGTATCGTCTTCAACACCTATGACTGATGGCAGGGCCCAGGTGGGTGTGTGATATGCACAGACATGGACCTACTTCTTGTTTTTTTAAGTTGCATGCCCAGCTTCTGAATGAGATGAAAGACAGTATGTTCCAGAGAACACCTGATATCAGGTTTTCCTGCAGCAGGGACTGTCAGGAGCAAACTGGCAGAATTTCTTTCTAATCACAGGGCAGAGATCAGAATTTGAAATAAAACACTATCAAGAGTGTTGGACAATTATAGTGATTTCTATAGATTTCTCCTGATTCAGACTGGAAATAAAAGCCTTCCAATGGCAGAAATTGAAGATGGGCTTACTGTGAGGGATGCAACTTCCAGAACATCTAGACTTGGGAAACATAATTCATTTTTGTGAAAAATGGATCATTTAAGATGTTTTCTCATCCACAGACTCACCGAATCAGCATTTGAATGTCATAGAATGTAAATCCAAAGAAATGATTTATTCTCTCAACAGAACAAAACCCCAGTCTATATGGCTATTTTAGATGTAATTAACACTGAAATCAGTAGACTTTTCGTAAAGCAGATTACCCTTCATAATGTAGGTGGGCTTCATTCAATCAGTTGAAGGTCTTAAGAGAAAAGACTGAGATCTTCCAAAGAGGAGGAATTCTGCCTCTAAACTGATTGCCTTCAAACTCAAATTGCAAAGATCAATTCTTGCCTGGTTTTTCATGCTACTTGGCCTGCCCTGAACATTTTGTATTGCCAGACCCAACAATGAAGTGAGCCAATTCCTTAAAATCAATCAGTCGATCAATATCTATCTATAATCTATCTAACCATCTACCTTTTTATATGCTATTGGTTCTATTTCTCTGGAGAGCCCTGATTAAATACAGTTTCTACAAACACTTAGATGCATATTTTTTAATGTTTATTTATTTATTTTGAGAGACAGAATGCAAGCATGAGCAGAGGAGAAGGGCAGAGAGAGAGAGGGAGAGAGAGAGAGAATCCCAAGCAGACTCCATGCTGTCGGTCCAAAGCCTGATGCAGTGCTCAGTCTCACAAACCATGGCGTCATGACCTGAGCTGAAATCAGGAGTCAGATGCTTAACTGACTGAGCCACCCAGGTGCCCCTTAGCTACATATTTTTTTGTGAATATAAGATTTTATTTTTCTGGCATAAATGCCTAGGAGTATGATGTTGAGTCATATGCTAAATGTGCATTCATTTTTTTAACTGCTTAACTATATTTTAAAGTGACTGTATCATTTCATATTCCCACCCAGCAATGTATAATGAACGAATGTCTCTTCATCTTTACCAAAATTTGGAACCAGTCTGATAGGTACATAGTTATCTCATTGTGGTTTTAATTTGTATCTCCTTAATGGCTAGTGATCTTCAGTATCTTCCATGTGCTTATTTGCCATTTGTGTGTCTATTTGGTAAAATGTCTGTTTATGCCTTTTGCTCATTTTTAAATTGGATTGGCTTTTCCTTTTTCTTTTTTATTGTTGTGTTTCAAGGGTCCTTAATATATCTAGTACAAGTCCCTTATCAGATGTATGGTGTCCAAGTATTTCCTCCTAGCTTCTAAGTTAGCTTTCTGTTCATTAAGAGGGTCTTCTTCAGAGCAGTTGTATGTTTTGATGTGGTCCACATAATCATCTTTACATTAAGAAAAAAATATAATGTCCTTCCACAGAAAGGCCACTAGAGTGACCACAAGGCCTCAGGAACTGGGCTATTTTGTTCTGTCATCTTAATTGTCTATGCATTGTAAATACTATAATTTCTCAACTACTATCCCTGTTTAGCGTCTTTACATATATGATGAATCAACAGTTACGTTGTCCTTTCTCCTCAAAATTGTCTTTTCCTTATAACTGGCTGGTTGCTGCCACATAAATTTTAGAAGCAGCTTATCAACTTGCATGAAAACGCCTATTCAATTTTGTCTGGAATTACATTTAATTTATAGATTAATTTGGTAATACGTGACATCTTTAAGATATTGAGCTTCACTGTCCATAAATATTTAAGTTTTAAGTCCTTCCATTGAGTTTTGTATTTTTGTCAATGAAATTCTGGCACATATTTTGCTAGATTTATTTCTAACAATCTCATAGATTAAATACTTTCAATAATATCTTTTAAAAATTACATTTTCTAATTGTGATTTATTTATAGGAAGGCAATTGACTTTTATTTATTTTGGTATTGATTTTATGTTCAATAGACAGACATTGGACCCTTTTTTTCGTCTCTAATTTTTGGTATGCATGAGACAGAGAAGGGACTGGACTTGGGTCCCCTCAAAACCCAGTATTCTTTGGCTGCTTCTATAAGAAAAAAGGAAAAAGCTAAAACTCTGTGCCCTTTAGTAGCACATCTTGCAGGAATGTGGATGGAGGATGTTTGCTGAAAGGAGAGTGCTGACAATGAAGGCAAGGAGCAGACCAAACCAGTGAATGTCAGGGTGGACCTAGCACTGACCACTTGCCACCTCTCCCTGCATTATCCCACTGAGACTCAATGCCCAGCTGTGGCGATGTAACATGCAATTAATCATGCAGTGCATGATGAAGCATGACCTTTACATGTGCAGCTGCTAATGGATCCCTACCTCCACATGCTCAGAGGTCACCTTCTCCCATCTGTTTCTTCACGAAACCCCCCAGCCGCAGCTTGGGGGAACCCTTGGGGATCACTGCTTTACCAAACTCTTACTCTATGCGTCCCCCTTGTGCTCTGGCACAGGCCCCAGGGCATTTGGTGTAGAAAATTCACTATTTGCAAAAACCGATGCTGTTCTTTCCCCTCAACCCTTAACTCTTCCCTTCTCTCCTTCCTTCTCTTTCCTCCTGCTCCTGCACTCCCTTCCTCTCTCTTCCTGTCTTCCTTCCCCTCACTCTTCTCTCCCTCCTGCCATCTTTCCTTTGACACCACCTAGAACCTTACATTCTACTTCGTTCACTCATGTTAGGGGGCCTCTAATCCTCCACAAGGATGTCTGGACTATGTCATTATGTGTGTTATGGGCATTTAGTAGATTCCATTGCCATGGAGAGGATTCTCCTGGTCTCCATACTCTGGCAGGATTTCTTGTCATCAAAAACTGCTGCTGAACTTATCCACTGGGATTTCATGTGGAAAAAAATCTGTAACTTTTACTTTTCTTCCAAAGCTTTTGCTATGTCTCAATTGCTTTTGTACTTGGTCTTTGTATATTCGGGACTTGCTTTCCAGCAGCATATGGTATTTTTAATAACAAGCAGGTATCTTAACGGTCTCATGACCACAGACCATTTTTATATTTCACTCTGATTCTTCTTGTGTCATATATTTAAAAATCTGTTTGTGTGTATGGTTAAAATCCAAGTACCCTCATCAAGATTTTGGCTGTTGAGATTGCTAGGAACCAACTGAGAAGATAGAACAGTAAGTTTAGGCTGATCCTATTTCCTTCAAACTTATGACAATTTAATAATTTATATTTTCATAACAGTATCAGAAAGTTTTAACTCATCCCCATGAAATAAAAGCCCCTCAATATTTAGAATACCAGTTTTGCTTAGGTGGTAAAATTACAGTGAGCCAGGGGAGGATAAGGGGCAGCCAATTATTTTCTGTTTCTTTTGCAAGAGTTGCAAATATTTCTCACCTTCTGCACCCCTGGAACTGGCAGGCTGAATGTCACTACTCAAAGGCAAGGATGCTCTTTCCAGAATTTTGTTTGTCAGCAAAGATTACAGTGATTCCATCCTGTCTCTTCCCCCACAGATACTCTCACTGTGGTTGTTGTAGGCTGTCAGGAAGACTTCTTACTTAGCCAGAGAGCCATTGAAATCTTTTGGGGGAAAAAGATGAATTTTCTTTAAAAAAGAATTAAGGTTAAATCAAACCACAACTTTGAATCTAAGGTCCTGTCTCCTCAGAGTTTAAGTGCAGATAGTTTGGTCTGAAGGGCAGAAGTTTTTCAGACTCCAGGCTCCTAGCCAGTTTACTGATCTGGGGGGATTATGTGGGTAATAAGCTGCCACTGTCATTTTTAAGACAGAAAGAAAATTCTATCTGTCTATCTATCTATCTATCTATCTATCTATCATCTATTTATCTATCTATCTCTATCTAAGTTCATGATTATGAGGCTCTAATCCTAAGAATTGCCTGGGTATTGGAAGTTCTCCGTCTGAAAATGGAGCCAAAATGGCACTTGTGAGTTCTGAGGTTTCATGTCGAATGACAGAGTGCATTGAAAGTTTCCAAACATATCATGAAGATAGTGGTTCTTAATGATTTTCTTGAGCAAAAGGGAAAGTGACCATATATGAACCACATTTCCTTTTGCAGCAGGTTTAGGGATGAAGAAAAGTGTGTCCAGCATAGAATTGCCTGGGAGTTAAGGTACCTGATACTGAGGCACATCGTGTGTGTGTGTGTGTGTGTGTGTGTGTGTCTGTGTGTCTGTGTGTGTGTGGTGTAGTGGTTTCATTGTGACTTAACAGAGATCTCCAGATCACCTTTCCAGCTCTTTTCTCTCTGAAGCAAACTGTCACTTGAAGACAGGGCTGGGAGGTGGGGTTAGAGTATGTGTCCTGATGTAGAGCCCTCACACCCCAGCAGAGATAGCAGGGCAGTGGAGATCTCATCTAGAACAAGTCTGAGAGTGGCTGGTGATGCTGTTCATGATAGAATCTGGCCAAATCTGGAAACCTCGTTTTTTTCCCTTAAAATTTTTTTAAATGTTTTATTATGATAGAGAAAGAGAGAGAGAGAACAGCGTGAGCAGGGGAGGGTCAGAGAGAGAGGCAGGTACAGAATCTGAAACAGGCTCCAGGCTGTGAGCTGTCAGCACAGAGCCTGACGCGGGGCTTGAACCCACGAACCGTGAGATCATGACCTGAGCCGAAGTTGGAGGCTTAACTGACTAAGCCACCCAGGTGCCCCCTTTTTTTCCCTTAAATAGTTTACTGTCAAGTTGTTTTCCATATCGGTTTTTTCTATTCTAGTGATTAAGCAAATCATGTGGTGGGCACTCAGCAGCAGTGTTTGAACTGTTCAGAACAAAACTTACTCTAGCAATCTGTACGTCTGCTTTTCAAGGATTGTTTCTGACATTCCTGATCCCCGAAAAGAACAGCAGAAAGAAAGCACAGTTAATGTCCATGTATCCATGAATAGTACATTTTTTCCACTCAGTCTTCTAGTCCTCTGAAAAGCTCATCCCTCCAGAAGTACTTGTCACATTGAAAAAATTATTTGCTTGGTTCTGCAATTCCTAACAGTCTCTGAACCTCCCGAAAGCAAGCACTTCTCTCCTCCATCTCTATATCTCCAGTTCTTGGACACATGGATGACACGCAGTGAATCTCAGGTGGGAAAATGTTACAAATGTGAGGGACTGCCTTTCCTCTTTACCCCAACCCATCATTACCTGTTCCCAATACCCTTCCTTCTTTTGGGCAGCTGAGCATTCTGTTTTAATTTTCTCACTGAAGGAATGATAATGCAGGTCCTGAAGGAAAAACCCTTGAGTCTTGAGGTTGGATATCCTAAGTCCAGATGCAGAAGACAAAGATTTTGAAGAATACAAAATAAGTAAGAACACCTCCAGAGTGAAGACTCTCCTGGTTGGGACAGGCATCGCCGGCACATTAAAGCCAGTGAGATTCAGAGAGGGAGCCTGGTGCCCTGCCTAAACTCCACTCATTCAGCTCCCGATGATCAGAGAGGAAACTGGATGTAGTTCAGATACTGAGAGAGATGAGCTGAAGAGGCCTCACGTGTGAGAAAGAGGAGAAATCAGGGGTGATGTTTGAGGCCCAAACATCACTTAGCAGCATAAAGGACCAATAACCTCTACGGAACCTCATCCCAGTGCACACAGACACACAGACATCAATCCTGAGAACGGGATCTAGGGGACTGAACTGACTCACAGAATATACCCACCATCTAGTGGAATTATAAAATCTTACAGAGTAATGATGCTTCACTCTTTAATTCGCAGACTAAGGGATATACAAGCTACACATGTTTGTCACTGTGTGCATATTTAAAATATGTATTTAAAAATATTCTGTTTCTAAAGTCAGAGAGTGAACCTTGTATTTCTTGTTGACATAAGGGTGTACTTAGCTGTGATTTCTCAAGCTGTTGACTGTGGCCTAGGTGGGTGTCTAGCCACAAAGATGTGACACACGGTGTATAGAGAAGTGGGGTCTTTGGCGGATGACACACAACTGCTTCAGGCAGCATTCTCCTGACCCCTCCTGAGGCTGTTAGGGGGCCCAGCTTTGTTCACCTGTGATAAACCCAGTTGAGTGCTCACGACAGTATTATGACTGACCGTTCAGGTCTAAGCTGAACTTGGGACTTTCACAGCTTACACTTACAGCCCTCTTATAATTGATAGCACTGCCTTTCTTTTTAAAATTGTTGTTTAGAGTTTAGCTTAGAGCCTACATTTTGGGAGTAACTTTGGGAGCACCCTATTTATGTACCTGTTTGTGCGGTTACACCAGGTTTCTCTGGGGCAAAGGCCTTGTCTGAGTTAGCTATCTGCAGTGAACAGGGAGGCATGGGGTGGATGTTCAGTAAAGAGTCATTGAGCTGACTGTGTCAAATACGTCATGAAATGTCAAGTCCTCTGCATGGGAAAGAGTCACAATGAAGCAGAAATTCACAGCAGGTGTGTCATTCAGAGTCTTTGCAGGAAATAGCACACTCCAAATTGGTGAATTAAGGAGAGTTTAATAAAGGACTAGTTACAAATATGGGGAGATTTTACTGGAAACACAAGGGACAGTACAGCATGTGGGGACCAGAGGGAGATGAAGGACAGGGTTGTAGCCACCCCACAGTGATGGGTGATGTCGATGATGCCGAGGGAGGACATTGGTGAGAAGTATCTCAATGGCACTTTCTCTCTTCTTAAACATCCGGTCAGCGCTTCTTGGGGCTGAGCCCAATGCAAGCCAAGGGCAAGGGATCCTTCTGATATGCTCTGCACATACCTGGGCACCCAGCATTGCAGAGAATGGTGGACAGGGGGTCTGAGGGCAAATGCAAGATGAGCAGAAGTTCTGTGAAAGATAAGACAGGACACAGAAGGAGGGCAGAAGAAGTCAGTGGAGGAATATTGGCCCGCCCGTCCTATTCACCTCCATTTGATGACCTCCCTCAGGGCCATGTGTTCTGACCCATGGCTCATGGAAGTTAATGAACAACCCTACCAGAGTGAAGGGAGGCTTGTTTCAGTCTTTGCTCTGGTGCTAAGATGGTGTCACTTCAGATAAACCCCCTGCACCTCAGCACAAAGCCCCTGGTTCTTTAAAGCTGTGGATTAAGGTCCAGATTTGGGGGGGCGGATAGCTGTGCAGTGCCTGGATCATTTGTCTGCCGAACCCCTCCCCTCCCCCTGACAGTAAGCTACCCTGAATAACCATGTAAATGATATGGAGTGACTTGCTTTGTGTTTTTGGTGTCAAAGTGGCTTCTCAGTCTGGAGGATACTTTACTGTTCTTCCTCCACCTTCTAACAGACAAGAAACAGCAATAGGATCTTCTGTGGCTTCTGGAACTACTGAAAGCAATGCCCACATTCTGTACTTTAATGTTGTTTAAAGTCTGCATCACCCAACAGACCATAAACCCCTCAAGGGCGAGACCAACACAAGCACAGGCTCCAGCAGGTTCTCAGCAATTATTGACTGAATGAATGAATAGAGATTCCACACGGCTGCCAGAAAGGAGGCAACACAGCTGAGAAGATCCTCCTACCTTAAACCACTGTAAGACCAGTAAAGGACTTTGAAGAATGGAGATTTTTCAAAAATGCAAAAGATATTAAGAGTATTTAATTCAGTGTTTGAGAGAGAGAGAGAGAGAGAGAGAGAGAGAGAGAGAATTCTTTGGATCTAATTTTCTATTCATGTGAAAGGAGTAATCTTTGGTGAGGAAAGAATGATTCTCTAGGCCTCATCTTAAGGTTCCCATTATAGATTGGTTATAATTAATTACTGTGCATTATATATACTTTTTATGTGGATTAAATTTTGTCCCAACATTAGTCCAATAATCTTGCAACAGATCAGAGGACAGATAGGCATGTCTGACTCAGAGCTCACATCCTCCCAGGAACTCTGGGCAGGTGGGTGGGGGCACGGTGGTGGGGATGTGATGTTGTCTCAGAGCATTTTATCAAAAGCAAAATTCCATGAAGCTAATTGCAGAGGGAACTCATGGAAGGATGCCCTGGCACAGGTGTTCTATTGTGTAGCCCTGCACAGCGCTCAGTCTACTCAATGATCAGGACCAGGCTTTCATGCAAAATTAACCAGAAATAATAGTAAACAACCCACACCTGGCAGAGCAGACATGCTCTGCAAATAGTCCCTGATGTCGTGAGGGGAGGTCTATGGCATCGTGTTACCCTTTAACTGATTTTTCAGTGTTACGTAGGTATAGCTTAGGTGGTCATTTCTATGTTTTCCCTGTGTTCTTTCAGAGGCAGGCATATCATAGAGAATGAGGTTCAAATACCAGCTGTGTGACCTTGAGCAAGTTGCTTAACCTGTCTTTGCTCTAGTTCCCTTATCAGCAAAATGGAGATGATGGAAGTTGTGAAGATTTTATAAATAACCATGAATAAAGGTAAAGCACAGCGCATAGTAAGTACTCTGTAAATATTTCCCATTATTAATATTGTCAGTCAGTTAATGGGTGTGAATTTAGCACACTCAATTCAACCCCAGTCTTTTTAAAATTTAATTTAATTTAATTTTTTTACAAATAGTTTATTGTTAAGTTGGTTTCCATATAACACCCAGTACTCATCCCCACAAGTGCCCTCCTCCATGCCCATCTCCCCCCCCCCCCCCCCACACCCATCAGTCCTCAGATTGTTCTCATCATTCAAGAGTCTCTTATGGTTTGCCTCTCTCCCTCCCCCCACTATTTTCCCCCCTTCTTCTCCCCCATGGTCCTCCGTTAAGTTCCTCCTATTCCTCCTATACATGCAAACATATGGTATTTGTCCTTCTCTGCCTGACTTAATTCTCTCAGCATAACACCCTCAAGGTCCATCCATGTTGCTACACATGGCCAGATTTCATTCTTTCTCATCGCCATGTAGTATTCCATCGTATAGATAAACCACATCTTCTTGATCCATTCGTCTGTTGATGGACACTTAGGCTCTTTCCATGTTTTGGCTATTGTTGAGAGTGTTGCTATGAACATTGGGGTACATGTGCTCCTATGCATCAGCACTCTTATATCCCTTGGGTAAATTCCTAGCAGAACCCCAGTCTTGATGCAGCTGAAATCCAGTAATTTTTCAGGAGCCTTCTTGATCCTGGAAAAACACTGTCTTTAGTATGTAGAGTGCAACAAATACAAAGGCCTCATTAGCACACATGCCAAGGAAAATGGACAGCTTTAGTAAATCATTGAGGTATATAAATACCTATGCTGAAGTTGTCAGTTAAGTAGACTTAGTGCATGGTGAATGTTGGATGGAACTACAGGAACCTATAGGTAGTCCAGGAAATGGGCTAACACTTGTTCTTGGCATACTACAGGCAAAGGCTTCTAGTCTCAGCATTCCTGATGTCCAGCTCTGAAGGGAGTCTATGATGTCAAGACTCTGCCCAGGAGAGCTGCAATAGCGAAGAATCTGCCTCAGAAATTTGTGGGGCGGAGTACTTACCTTTTTAATGAAAATAACTTAGGGACACCTGGGTGGCTCAGTCAATTAAGTGTCTGATTCTGGGTCTCGGCTCAGATCATGATCTCATGATTTGTGAGACCGAGCCCTTCATCAGACTCTAAGCTGACACTGGAGCCTGCTTGGGATTCTCTCTCTCTCTCTCTCTCTCTGCCACTTTCCTGCTCATGTTTTCCCCCACCCCCCCTCAAAAATAAACATTAAAAAAATCAAGTGCTATAGACCTCAATGGTATGGAGTGTCTACTACATACCAGACATTCATAAGACAACTTCAATTATTATTTCTAATCCTCACCACAATCTTGTAAAGTAGCTAATTTTACTCCCATTTTAAAGATGAAGAAACTGATGCTAAGAGGAGTTACATGGAAAGCCATTGATGTTCTTGGGATTTGAACAAAGAAATGCATGGCTGCAGGATATGAGTGTCTTCTTGGTTCTGGTCATTTAATTGGATGTTTCTAAGACTCCATGATGCATTGAGGTGAACATATCCAGGGTCTCCAGGCTTTAAACAGAAAGCCAGCTCTTCAAAGTGTGTGGTCATGGAGAATGACATGAACTTCGAGGCTGTGGTCCTGTCATTAGTCAAGTTGGGGTTCCAGGGTTGACTTGGTGCTCAAGAGACTGCATAGTTAGAAGATGGACAAAAGTTGAATAAATTGCCATGGTCTGGAACACATCAGAAACTTACAAATCCTAACTTGTGTTTCCTCAGAGAAAGAAACTGAGAAACAAACAAAAAAACCCAAACAAACATTTGATTTTTAAATTTGAATTTCTGGGTTTTTTGTATTGTACTTTTCACTCCCTGGTCCATTAAAGAAATCCTAAGGAATAAATGAAAGGAAGAAATATTTCCAATTTAAAGTCCCAGCAGTAAATGGAACAGCAGGTGCAGTTGGCAAATTTAGCCTATTGTCAGGAACACAAGTAGAGAATTATGCTGGAAAGTTCCTGGTAAGTATTTAGTCAAATTACAATGCTAAGGACTGGTTAGTAGAAAGTTTTAACCCAAACTCTCATGTAATAGACTCATTTTGTGGAGATACAACCAAGATATTTGAGTTGACTTGCTAATTGTTGTATGTTTCTCTTTGATTATTAGTTGTGACTTTGGTGAGGAGCAACTACTTGCTTGATTTATATAGGAATCACTGGCCTGAAAATACATAGAACTATATTCAGAACAAGACACAATTGTCCAGAGCCTCCTTCTTCCAACTGATAGATGGAAAGGTGTCATGATAGTAATGCTTAAAATTCCTTCCATTTTAACATTTCATCAACTGTTGGTATAGAAAATAAGAGGTTCAAATATTTTGGGTAAAGTGGGGTTGGTGTTTCCTACTCATTTAGGAATTTTTAAGAAGTGTATTTTTCATTTAGTTTGAGCTGGCAAAAGTTTAGAGAGAGGAAGCCAGAAATACCTGTGATTCTTCTTTGGGGAAGAGATGTTCTGTGGTATTCTATTAAAATCCAATCCCTTCCTTTAAAAACCATGGATTTCTTGACTGATGCATGGCCTTTCCCCTCATACAGAGAGTAATAGTGTAATGGGCAGCTTGATGCCATCGACTTCAGAAGTGGATGCCCAGTATTCAAGGAGCAATGGACCCTGGGCTCACCTCCCTACAACCCACACTGCCACCCTGGCCTTCCTTTTTGAAAAAGATGGTATTGATGTGCTACTGAACAAATACATCTTGGGAGCCTATACATACACACATGTGTTTCAGCAATAAGCACATGATAATACATACATTTCTTTCTGATATATGCATAATTCATAAAAGTCTAGATGTTAGAAAATTATAGGTCAAAAGCGCTGTTGACAAAATACACTTTACTGTGTACCATAGGGCCAACAAAACAGCCCACTACACAGTAAATTGATAGTGATTATACAAAACCAAGTGCAATTCAAAATTTATTTATTTATGTATTTTTTTCCCAGGCTCTTGGAGATATAATTGACAACATTGTGTAAATTTAAGGTGTACAATGTAATGAGTTGACACATGTATACATTGTGAAATGATTACCGCAATAAAGTTAGTTAACACATTCTTCACCTCACATCATTACCCACACTCCTGCCTTTTTTTTTTTAATTTTCTTTTTAACGTTTTGTTGATTTCTGAGTGAGAGAGAGAGAGCATGAGAAGGGGAGGGTCAGAGAGAGAGGGAGACACAGATCTGAAACAGGCTCCAGAGCTAGCTGAGCTGCCAGCAGAGCCCTATGCAGGGCTCGAACCCACGAACAGTGAGATCATGACCTGAGCTGAAGTCGGCCGCCCAACCGACTGAGCCACCCAGGCGCCCCCTGCCTTTTTTTAATGGTAAGAACATTTCAGATCTACTGTCTTTGCAAATTCCAAAGTACACAATACTGTATTGTTAACAATAATTTATAATTAAAAATGAAAGTAGCAACAACTGAAAATAATGAAAAACACACAATGGTCACTATGTTCTGGTAAGAAACTTAGGGATTCAAGCTACACGCAGGTGCCTCATGGGAGCCTTGCTACACTTACTTGTGATTTTCAGTAAACTTTGGTAACATGCAACATGGGAATGCCAAATTCCCATGGTTTTCAGCTGGTTCTGCTCAGAACCTCTCTTCCTCTTTTATCCTTTGCACATCCCTTCCCAGGCTTCTAAATGCTTTGCTTCTGTTGCCACACCTGCCATTCCCTTTGAGGCCTGACCTTGGGCCCTGGAGCTGCTTTGCCTCCACATTTCAGAAATGCCTGGGAATTTCTACGCACACAGGGTGAGCCAACGACTGACTGGTTAGTCAGTACTCAAACCCGGCAACCTTGCCTCAAACCAGGATGAATTCTAGGTCAATGCTTGTACTTCTGAGTTCTCTGCCGGATTAGGCTAAAGCTACCACCTGGAGGACTTTGTCTGAAATTGCATCCTTTCTTGGAGTCTGCTGTCCTGTCCTGTTCTCCCATTCCCTTACTGGTTACTGGTGGAAGCCTTCTTAGATGAAACATTTGCACATGAGTTCTTCCCACCACAGGGTCTGCTTTGAGCAAACTTAACTGGAGACCTTTTCATAGCTGACCTAGCTCGTTACAGGCAAGTAGTCTGTAGGGTTTCACATAAAAATAAAAGCTTGTACTTTGCTGTAGAAGCTTTCACAGATATCCTAAGCTTTTGAACCACAACATACACCTTTAACTGTCTTGATTTGGAAGTGAAATGAGTAATAAGGAGATCAGAATTTCTTCCTGGTGGGTATGATCTCACAGCCATACAAAGCAGAACATTAATACTATGCCTCACAAGCCCCTACTCAAAGTCCTGCAGTAATTTGCCATTTTAGGGTCATGCAGACATTTGTGATATCCTCTTTGCCTTGAGTTTCTACATATGAAGATGGCTAAATATAAGATTGTGAAATTAGGTAGTTCCCTAAAGACAACCAAAAAGAATTACATGGTTTTATTTTATAGAAAGTGCATTTTGAAAGAAGAACATCTTGAAAAATGAAGTCAGGTTCTGTAGGTAGGTCACCCTTCTTCCAAATGTAGTCTTATTTCGGGGCACCTGGGTGGCTTAGTTGGTTAAGCGTCTGACTTTCGCTTAGGTCACGATCTCGCAGTTCGTGGGTTCGAGCCCAGCCTCGGGCTCTGTGCTGACTGCCAGCTCAGAGCCTGGAGCCTATTTCAGAGTCTGTGTCTCCCTCTCTCTCTGACCCTCCCCTGCTCACGCTGTCTCTCTCTCTCTCCTAGAAATAAGTAAAAAAATAGTAAAAAAAACCCCACCAAACCCAAATGTAGTCTTATTTCATTGGAGACCAATGGACCCAGCATCATACAGAAGTTTTACAAGGCTCCTAAAGTAACCTTTCCCCTGAGCCTTATGTAGCCAGGCATCCAAGTAATGTAATGTTTCCACAGCAGAGTCCTGCATACTCTGAGCAATACTCTCCACTGTGTGCTCTTCCACCCGGTTGTAACTAATTTCACTCATCAGTAGCTCAGGTCTACCTCCCCACTCATATATTCAGTATTTCAGTTGGTGGGTGCAGAACAGACACATCTAGAATTGCAACAACTTGGAAGAAGGAGGAAAACACTTGCTACTTTACTGTGTTGGGTTCTGACACTTAATCTGGATATGAAGAGGGAACAGAGATATTTATTATTATTCTTTCAAAGAAGGATTATATTTTTATTCTTTCCCTTGTGAAATGTTTTCAATGTGTAAATTCCTACAAAATACCAGAAAGAGCAATAGATTGTCTAGATGTGGCCAGTCTCTGTGTCATGGAGTTTGGGTTGATCTAAGAGGGAATGGACCAGAAATTGAGAACAAATGGACTATTTCTCCTCACAGAAACGTCTTTCTGAAATTGCACTCATGCTTTGCAGCTGTAATCATATGGGACTTTTTAAAAATGTATTTTGAATCTGTGGAATAATTGGAAAGATAGTACAGAGACCTCCCCTACATCCAGCTTGCCCTAATGGGAATATCTTGTATGATACCCACTACATTCATCAAAACTAGGGAATTAACACTGGTGCAGTACTTACAACTAAATATAGACTTCATTTGGATCTCAGTTTTGCACAACCCCTCTTTTCTATCCCAGGACCCAATCCAAGATCCCTCACTGCATTTGGTTACCATGTCTCCTTCGTCCATCAAGATACTTAAAGTCTTTTCCAACAATGGGTGTGTGAATCTGTCCATTCATGGAGACAGACTGCCTGGATGCCAGTCATGGTTCTGCTACTAATTACCTGAGTAAATATTATCGAGTTATTAAACCTTGCTATGCCTTATCTGTAACTTGGGGGTGTCAACGCTACATCATCTGTACTTGGGGACAGCACTTTCATTAACCTCACATGATGTCGTGGGGGTTGATTGACAGAGTTCCTGCAAAGCATCTAAATGGTGCCAAGTGCATCCTTGCTCAGCACGTGTTTTCAAGGCTACTATGTTTCTCACCTTTGTAAGCATCAAGCCATCAGACACCAATACTTTTCTTGTGTAGCCATAGGTTACCTTTTTAAAAATAATTCTTTTCTTTTTTTAAAAAAAATATTCATTTTGAGAGAGAGAGAGAGAGAGAGAGAGAGAGACCCAAGCAGGATCTGCACTGTCAACACAGAGCCTGATGCAGGGCTCAATCTCACGAACTGTGAGATCATGACCTGATTTCAAGGGTTGGATGTCCAAATGACCAAGCCACCCAGGAGCCCCTTAACTCATTATTTCCTTGAATAGGTAATACATGAACATGGTAGAAAATATCTTACCAATACTAATGACTGTAGATAAGAACTCTTTACCTCTCATCCTGTTTCCCAGTCCTTTCTTCCACCAGATAGTCTCTGTTACAATTTCTTGTGCACCTTCCAGAGATGTTCTATATATTGAAATAGATTTTTAAATGAATCTGGAACTTTAAAAAATGTGGCAAATACTATATCCTGAATATTATCCAAAAGGGAAATATTATGTTTATGTCATTTGTATTTTTACTAAAAATAATATTAGCTGTACTTGGTTAAGCACTTGCTATGTGGCCGGCATTCTGCTGCTTCCTCTCTCTGTCTATAGATATATTACTTCCCTGAATACCACAGGAATAGTACCTTTGCCATCAATACTATTAGTTAGCATCCTTATTTTGCAGATGAAGAAAGTGAAGACCAGAGAAACTGATTAAGTCCTTGAGGTAGCTCAGCGAGTAAGTGATAGAACAAGTAAGATAGTTTTAGGAAGAAATCAGAATCCAAATATACTGGGTTTATTTCTTTGAATTCCTTCTTTTATTTTACATCTGCTTTCTACTTCTTGTCATATGTCACCGTCTGTGTCTGCTGGAAATACGTCACAGTCTGACCCTGCCCAGACTCTAGTTCACCCTGCACCCCCTTCTGCCCTTTGCTCTTTCCAAATTCTGTGTTCATCAGGCCTCTTGCTTATTCAGAAAGCCTCATTAGCTGTTCACCTCCTAGAGAACCAAGTACAAATCATTTATCCTGGCTCCCTAGGCCTTCTGTTTTCAGGCTTCTTCTGAGCCATCTGGTCGCGTTTCCCACTGTGAACACACATTGCATCACACAAAGTAGCCTCAACAATACTTGCAGAATCGAGTAACTGATAGGCCTGACTTGTAAAAGCTGCTTAGTAACTTCTTTAAATGACAGACACATCTGCAATGAAAAAAGAACATAAAAAAAGCTCTCCTTTGTAGAGAATGACAGATTTTAACAATTTTAATTTCCATTTTGCTGATTTGAATAGTGCAAATGTACATGTCCTGTGACCTATATTAATGATATTGTTATGAGCCACAGATTATTGATTGAAATTTTGGGAAGGCAACTATACATACTACTTCTTTCTTCGGGGGGCTGGGGTTGAGATGTGGAAGTACTCCTGGTCAGCGCTGCCGAATCTTGGTGCTCTTTCTCAAAGGGAGCAGATTCCAATGGCCTGACCTTGTCTTGGAACAAAGGGCCTGGCATGAAGGTACAATGTCCTCGGTAGTTGGGAGAATGGGAACCCACCATCATAGAGCCCATTGTAGGATTCACAAAACCACCTGATAATACAGAGGAAGTTTATAGATTGCCCTGTTTTAGAGGAATCACATCTCAGGTTGATGATAGTGCTTCCTGTCAGGATGTTGGCGAGGATGTAGCATAATTTGGCAGAGTTCAGTGTGTTGTTGGAAGAAGGGATTCCCTTGGCCTGGGAATGGTTTCCTGTCCAACAGGTTGGTAGTGTCCTGCTTGATAGCATTAAGCCCCATCCATACCTTTATCTATGAGTGTTTTGAGGCCCTAGAAAGCGGCTATGTGTCTTGCTTATCACTTTGTCCCCAGTGCCAACCACATTTGCTGGCATAGAGTATGCAGTGAGGAAATGTTTGTTTGATGAACAAATGGATGCAGGCATTGTTTGCCCATGAAGGGGGCTTTGGATAACAGCTTTTTCCAAGCCCAATGGACTTGGCCCATGGACTGCTACAAATTTTCTGACTCTAGAGAACTATAAAGTGTACAATGGACATTTCTGGCCCATGAAACTCCTTAATGCCATCGAGAGACCTACAGAGTTAGAAATAATAACTCAAGGGTGCACTGGTGATGTACATGAAGGCATCTCTGAGCACATCCCTTACCTTGGCCTGTCATGGGTCAGTCCTCAGAAGGGTGCTTCTGAGCAGAGGGGCCAATAAATCCCACACTTACTTTAATCTTTGACTCAATTTCTATCTGATCCCATGACCTTGATATAACATGTCTTACTTGTATGTCTGAGGAGAGGCTTGAATATTCACGAACTAGGGGGAACTATAGACAGCTAATACTGGAAGGACTTCAAATGAGCAGCAAGATAAATTATTAGGATGTGGCTAAATGGCAGAATAGGGGAAGTTTGTGTTCAGTTGTGGGCATGGTCTCTGTTTTCTGGTTCTAAGGCCTCTGAGGTTATTGCAGCGAACACTGTGGCATGCCCCACCCATGTCCCTCTTTAAAACAGAGATGCTCATGACTTCACTTGTTGACGGCTCAGAGCTGAATCCTTCCCAGGACTTGTCAGAGGCTGAAGAAAGCTGCCTTGCCAGGCTCACACTTTCCCCTAGAGGCAGCTGCATCCAGGGACTGGACCATACTGGGCTCAAAACCCTGTCTCCCATGCCCCGTGCATTGGGACAGTCTGAAGGCAGCCCCAGCCCAGAGCCGGCATCAGGGTCCACTGGTGCCTCTGTTGGAACTGCCCTGTGGTTCAGCACAGCCTGCAAAACCACACATCTCCCCTACCTCACAGCTCTGGTTCCCTGGAAAATCCCTCAAAGAGCTTCTCAGAGCTCTCAGAATCAGAGAGGTTGATTCCTGGAGAACCAGGTAGAAGTGCTCTTTGTCTTTCCTTTGACGCCCTGAGGTGTCTCGCATCACCATCTTCTGTGAACCAAACTTGTCCTCAAAAGTAATCTGACAGTCCTTTGTGCTAAAATGTTGATATAAATGGAATAATCTACTCCTTCAGAGGTATTTGCAGTTTACCGGGCACCAGACTCTTAGGATGAAGCAATAAATGGTTTCTGTCTACCTGACAGGAGGCACCAACCAGGCACCACCTGACGGTGAGACTGCTTCCACAGGAGCCCACGGGAGCCCACAGAAGCCCACAGGAGCCCACGGGAGCCCACAGGAGCCCACGGGAGCCCACGGGAGCCCACGGGATCCCACGGGAACCCACGGCACACCCTGGCTGCATCGGGCTCCGTGACTGCAGCAGGAGCCCTACTCTTGGCACAGACTTTATTTCCACCAGCATTTTCTTGGCCTGCACCACAAGGAGCATCCACATTCCCTGCCCCGTCTAAACTTGAGTATTTTCCAGGTAGCAAAAGGCAGGTAGTTCACAGTTGACAAAGGTGTCTCCAGCAGTTCAATCATTTATTCTGCTGTTACCTCCTGAACTTCTTAGACATGATTCCCTCCTACGTGCAAGACACAGCAAAACACAAGGGGACTATGATGGTGCCAACAGCTAATGCTCTCTGAGTACTTTTCCACCTATGCCCTGTAACCCAGGGATGCAAGGAGCAAGCACCTTGCCTTGTACTTGTCTGGACCCCTGCAAGGCATTGGTATGTTTAGGTGAGATGAGTGGTTAAGATGGCCATTCCCATGTGAAAGCAAGCATGTCTGGATTGAACACTGAGGCTCCCCTCCCTCCAGCTCTGGCCTGACTGAGACAAGGCCACTGAGGAGGCCACATGGGCGCTTGCTCTGCTCTCCACCTACTGCCCTTTCTCCCTGAGCCATTGTGCCCACTACAGTTTCCGAACAGCCAGGGTTGGCATGTCCACAGGAAAAGGGGAACAAGAGAGATCCCGCATGGGCAGCATGGTCATTAGCAGGACTTGTGCTCTTGGGGTAGGTGTTCTGCTGACTTTCTTTGTCATCCTCCACCTGGGACCTCATGTGCCAGCTCCCTTGGTGTGGGAGGAGCTTGTTGTTTACCCTGTTGTGAATCCTTCCTGGGTTGTGGGCTTCCTGGTGGTAGCTTCAGTTCTCTCTGCTGGGGTCTTTTTACCTCTCCAGGTGACCCTCTCAGGCAGAGGTAAGGCAGTCTGAGGCTGGCTCTCTGATGCTCTCTCTTCTCATTCAAAGAAACACCCTCCTTTGTCCCCACAAACTCTGAGGCTGCTGATCTGCTGATGCAGCCTCCTCTCCCCTGACTCATCTGTCATTCGCTCCTGGCAAGTCCAAATGCTGGGCTCCAGCTTTCTCAGAGGGACGCCCACACTGGTCCACTGGGTCCGGATGCGAGGGATGCAGGAGCTCCCCGAGAGGTATCACTGAACCTTCCACAGTAGATGTGAGGGAAAAGCCCATTTCTTTCCCTTGACATAACAGCTATTTCAAAAGCTCGCTGTATTCATTGTCTTCCTTTTCAATTTCTCCAAACATTTCCATAGCTGGAGGAGGATGGCACAGAATGGCCTGTGGGAAACATACGAGCTGGTGGGCAGGAGATGAAAAAGAATTAAATTGTAAGATGTGAAATTGTATATCTTATACAATAGGATATGAAGAAAATTCTAGGCAGGTGCAGAGGAGAAAATACCACATCCGATTTGGGAAACAAGAAAACTTTTCATGGAGAGTTAGATTTTTAAAAATGAACAGAACCTCTACTGGTTAGGATGTCAGGAAAAGACCTCCCAGCCAGGGCAAAGGCAGAGTGAAGCCGGCGGTAACTGTGGGGCCAGAGAGAAGGTACCTGGCTGAGGTGGAGGATGGTTAGGAAGCTGTGGGTGACATAGCTGTAGGAACTGAGGCTGGAAGGAGGGGCCCTCTTTTCCTCCTCTTTTTCAGTTTGGTAAAAATTGAGATTCTGGGTGAAGCTCATATTTAATGTGTACTTATGCTAAGCAGAGTATGAAGCACGGATTATTTAATTTAATTTCACAAGTAAAATCTTATCACATGGGTTTAAAAATTTGTTTTTCTCTTTCTCTTCCATCACATTCCTTGAAATAGAGGCTGTCTTAACCATTCAACCTTAGAACATAGCACAGTGCCAGGCACATAATGGGTCCTTAGTAAATACCATAAGAACTGAACATCCGCACTCACACTTCTGCAAATACAGCATGTGTTAGCCTCCCCTTGGGACACTGGGCTGACTTGTAGGTGCATCTGTACAAGTGGGAGTGGCTAAGCTTTAGGCAGAAGATAACCCTTAGAAGAAGGGCCTCTCTTTACCAGCCATGTCACTGCTCAAGGCTGTTTCTGTGTATGGGGATCATAATCAAAGATCAGGTGGAGAGAGGCTCCTAACTGCCCTGAAATTATCAGGAGCACCTGGGAGCTGTAGGGAGTGTCCTGGCTAAGACTCTGACAAAAACTCACCTGTTTTCCATGAGCTTCATGGACGCTGGCTTTAGTTCATTCAGAGGCTGTGGGGAGTTAGATTATTAGGGTTGGCATGGTTATAATCAGAGAACTCAGGTTAACCTGTGGAGTTACTGCCTGGGCTGATTTCTCTGTGCCAGGCCTTTGGAAAAGGACTCATGCATGTTTTTTTCTAAGCAGTTGCTATAGAAAAATCTTGTGAAGCTTTTGAGAATATTTATAGTCTTATGAGTTTCGATGACCCCTCTGCAGAGTCTTACCAGTTTCCCTAGAACCATAAGCCCTTATTTCAGAGAGAGGTGCCTTTACTCGATAGCACAGCTAAAGCTGATCAGAATGTGATTCTATTTATACAGTTACTAGATTGCCTTAGACTGAGATTCACCAACTATGTCCCAACTTAGTAAAGGACAATACAATTATTTTAATGGTTCAGGTTAAAAACTTCAGATTTGTCTGTGACTGCTCCCTTCCTCACCTTAAATCAAGCCCTCAGCAAGGTTTCACTGTCTCTACTCTTCTGTAACCCGTGATTGAATAACGTCTTGCTTGGATGTTCTAGTATTTTCTCAGCTGCCCGCCCAGCTTCCATCCTCTACTATTTGTTTTTTTTTTTTTCTTCACACAATATCAAGGGAGATCTTTTCAAAATGTAGTTAAATTACTTCATTCTTATATGTTAACCCCCGAGTGTGGATATTGTGACCAGCTGATCTGACCACTCTGGGAAGAGAATGAGCACCTGGTACTCTGCAGGGGTTTTTGCAGAAGAAAATGTCATTACACCTGGAGGCTGTCATTTCACAGTTTGGACTGAAGATGGCACCCTTGGACCGTGCAAGGTTTTTCTAGGTGGCTCCTGTTTGTGGGGACTAGATTCTCAGTCAGTTCAGGCTGAAACTCCTTGGTATGTAGCCTGGACTAAAACAAACTGAGATGACGCTGTTTCACTTGAAAATTTTAAAATATATTTTTGGAGGATGAATTATAATTTGGACAAAATAAACTGGAAAGATCCTGGATTCTCTAAAAGAAACACTATGAAATTTCTCCTGTTTGAGCACAGGGAGGTTTGGAGATGTATGAGGGGCTCAGGCTCCCTGCAGGGGCACAGCTGAGGGGGTGTGGCATTTGGGAAACAATAGTCCACCATCTTAAAAGTTTTATTCAAATGCATCATGTTTACAAAACACCCTTTTTTTCTTTTTCTTTCTTTGTTTTCTTCCTCCCTTCCTCCCTTCCTTCCTTCCTTCCTTTCCTTCTTTCTTTCAGATGAGGACAACAGTTCACTACTTAGGAATCCAGATACTGGTCTTCGATGGCAGAAGGTTGCAACTGTGTGGATGGACATTAAAGGTGGAAGGAGCCATCTCTCCCCCTTGTCGCTGTAGAAATTAAGCTATGTCTGTGAGGGAGAGGAGAGAGAGAGAGAGAGAGAGAGAGAGAGAGGTTTCCATAATACTCTGGGAGCAGCAGGAACGAGTAGTGGAGAGTAAGTCTGGCTCCCGGGAAGGGGTATCCACCCCCCCCCACCAGTATCAGCTCTGAGTGGGAAGATGGCTGCTTCCCTCTCCTGGGACCTCCTGGGATGGACACAATGGGGAGAGACTGGGCCAGAGGAAGAGGCTGCCACTGTGAAGGTTCTGAGAGGACCCAACAAGGAGGCAAGGAGAGCGTGTCCTCTCTTGTGACTCCCTGGATCTGCACATGGCACTAGGAGCCTGGAGGGGTAGGTGAGACCACAGGTGTTCCCCACACAGCAAAGAGCATCCAGTGGAATCAGGAGAGAAACAGAATGCATTTCCTTGGTCTTCATCCTTCCTCTGGTAGAGGGTAGAGGGCTCAGAAAGGTCCCTCTGGACATCTATTTTTGCCTTTATTGTAATAGGGATTGAGTTCCACTCTCACAGACAAGGCAAGTGAAGGAAGCTTTGTACAGCTCAGTTTCTTCAGCTGAACTGTCCAAGAAAAAAAATATACGGGGGGCAGGGTTAAACAGTCAAGGAAGATTTTTATCCGAGGTTACTGAAAGAATGCAAAGAGATTGAAATCGATTCTGCTCAGAGTAACTTCAGGAGAGTGTTTAAGTGCTGGGGTGAGCTAGTGGTAAGGGGAGGTTGGTCTGGGTGATTAGGCCATTTATGTTTGATAATTGGCTAGAGACAGGAAGTTTTTTCCTCCCCCCTCTCCCTACAAGGACTAGGAGAAAAGGATGCTTTCTCTCTTGATGATATCATATTTCAAAGGAATGGCTCCCAGATCCTTGAGGGAAACTTTACATTTCAAAAGGGAGAGCAAGAATTCATGATTACAGGCTTTCTGAAGAACTGCTCTGAGACCAGAGAGGTTCAGGCTCAAAGTCACTGAGAAAGCTGGCTGAGTTTTAGCTCAGAACAGGGGAATGCTAAGCCACCTTGGTCAGCAAAATGGGTGTAATAATAGCACGGCCTTCACAGGAATTACATAGCGTTTGCGGGAGAGGAGGCCCTCAATGCACAGAGAACCTGGGCAAATGGCAGCTGTTATGCTGACGGCTATTAGGATTTCAGTGGGCACTCTGAATACTTGACTTATAATTTGTAAAAGAAAGTGCAAAATAATCCTTATTTTCTAAAAGCTGCTGTATATAAATAAGATATAATGCATATGGCTATACGTGCATGGAAAACCAAAGAAAAGCTGGAGGCTACAATCTGGAACCAGAAAACAAGTGAACCACTGTTTTCATCAGAGTTGAGGCTCTGAAACAATAAAGGCCAATGTTTGTATTCACAATCTGTTGCATAGACTAACATCTGATGACCTATTTGTCATTTGCTAGCTAATCTTCTGTCCAGAAGGTCAATGCACTTAAAACAACTATAATCAATCTCCTGACTCGCTGCTCTGCACGGCTTGGTGCTGACTCCAAGCCGGCAGCTGTAGACCCTATGCACGTATTTCCTACTTGCTGGAGTTAGGGGACATTCCTCGTTGCTTCATCCTGGCCTCGCAAGGGAAACGGTCTTTGAAAACAGTGTTTGACAGGAGCCGCTGCCTGTATAGAAACCCTGCGGCCAAGCCTTGTTCCCACCACTGAACAGATACCATGATGGTTTCAAGTCCACCCAGGGAGCTCCCTGGGAACTGAGCGTTTGAGAAGCTGAGGGGCGCACGCTGTCAGGTGACTGAGCAATATGCCTTGAGACAGGGGAGTCCAGCTTGCACATCACGGTGAAGTCTCCTCAGGCAATTCCAATTAGCAGGTTAATTTTCAGCGACCAGCCTGTCTTCTGATGTCGCAGTATTCGTTAGCCCTATGTTTTACCAACAGTATTTAAAATAGCCCACTCTGTCCCTGTGTTACCCTATCCTTCAGTGTTGTGTTCTGGATAAGGACTTTGGCTCTGTCTCCCAAATTCATCAATTCTCTCTTAAAAATTGCCTAGCCTATGATGCTCAGGTGGCTCAGTCGGTTAGGTGTATGACTCTTCATTTCAGCTCAGGTCATGATCTCACCATTCATGAGTTCAAGCCCCATGTTGGGCTCTGCACTGACAGTGCAGAGCCTGCTCGGGATTTTCTCTCTCCCTCTGTCTGCCCCTCCCACACTCACTCACACTCACTCTCTCTCAAAGTAAATAGATAAACATGTAAAAAAAACCTGTCTAGTCACCATCTTAGGTATGAATTCTCCCATTTGCCACACGGTTGGCCATCTTTCCTACTGGTTGGTTTCCTCTTGCTCTTTTTAATTTTGTCTATAAGCTCATCTCTGGTGGGGAAATTTTTTTTTATGAGTATCTGTTGTATGTCCTGCACGTAGAAAAGGAGTGATGACTGATTGTTAATATGCCATTTTGGCCATAAATATCCCTATATAAAGTAGAACATATAGTTTGAAAGCAGTTGTAGTCACGTATTATATGCTTAAAATGAGAGTACAATATCTGTTGAATTGGAATATGAAAAATGTGGGCTATAGTGGAAAGAGAGACCAAACATAGTTTTAATTAAGTATATTTATTCATATCATTTTTAAATGTTGGGTCATTTAGAATCCATAGTCAATTAGATAACAAATTATTATTTTCTCTCATGCTTTTAAAAAAAGATCTTAAATATGGGATCAGTTGACTGAACATCTGATTCTTGAGTTTGGCTTTGGCCATGATTCCAAGGTCGTGGGAGGGAGGCCTGCATCAGGCTCCACACTGAGCGTGGATCCGGCTTGAGATTCTCTCCTTCTCTCTCTGTCTCTTTCTCTCTCCGACTCTCTCCTTTTGCCCCTCTCCCCTGCTCATGCTCATTCTCTATCTCTCCAAAAGAAAAAGAAATTTAAAATTGCCTTAAATGAAAACATTGAAATATTTTAAAAGTATAACCAAATTTTAGTGGAGTAACTTTTATTTTATTCTAATTTTTTAAATCAACATAAAATCCATAAAACATAATATTAAGTCTCTTAAAGTGTGTAGTTCAGTGGCATTTAGGTCATTCATGATGTTGAGCAAGAATCACCTCTGTCTAGTTTCAAATATTTTCATCCCTCATAAAAGAGACCCTATGCCCATTAAGGAGTCACTCACTATCTTTTAGCCCCTGGAAACCACTGAAATACTTTCTATCTTTGTAAATTTATCTGTTCAGGATATTTCATATAAATGGATTCATACACTATGTGGTTTTTTGTGGGTGGCTTTTTCTATTTGGCTTAATGCTTTAAGGTTCATCCATGTTGTGACATGTGCGGGTACTTCATTCCTTTTTTATGGGTGAATAATCTTCCACTAGATAGATATACTACATTTTGTTGACTCAGTCGTCCATTAATAGATATTTGGGTTGTTTCCATCATTTGGTTACTGTGAATAGTGCTCTTTTATGCTAAATTTTATAAAATGACTTTAATAATTGACTGGCAACATGCTGTAACTTGCCCTCACATGTATGGGAATAGTTACAGGAATCCTACATTATCTTGGTACATAAAGCAATGTTAAGCCATTTCATAGTTGCTCTGTGTCTGTGCAGATCCTGAAATGGTTGAGTAGCAGTAGATTCACTGAGCTCTGAACATCCTCAAGTGTCTGCATTTCAGGCACGGAACCATTTCATTCCTGTAGTTGCTCTCCAACAGCAATATGTGCCTTAAAGATCTTTTTCCTCCCATTAATAAGAATTTGTGTCGAGTTGAGGAAATCAAACCCCATGGGAACTAGAGGAATTGCCAAACCTGGAGAGTCCTCTGCTGGGTCAGAGTGACCAGACCGGGTTCCTCACCTTGTGCTCATTTTCTTCCCTTGTTAATGTATGATTCCTCCATGATTGAGAGGTTGACTCGGGGATTATTCAGAATAATTTGTCTTCAAACACCATGAGGTTTTAAAGTAGAAAACATTGTTGTTAGCAGATCTGTGCTGTGATACCAGTGAGCAGTTCTGTGGACGTGATTGTGTGTCATGTGGAAAGGACAGTCTGATCACCAGCTAGCTGATTTTGAGCCTTTAGTTCCTGCTATTAGACCTCCCTTTCAGGATGCTCAAGGGACTAATTTTCTCAAAAGTGGGAAAACTTGGCAGACAATGACATAACGATAGAATATCTGCTCTTCTTTTTCTACTTTCAACTTATTCCATGAAAAACAAAACAAAACAAAACAAAACAAACAAACCTGAGTCAATGAGAGGAGCAAATTTTCCTGCATAAAGACTTGTCTATTACTAAAATCCTTCTGAGGATGATAAATCACAATAATTCACAGTTCTGAACAATCAAGTATTACCAATTTAGATCATCTACTCCTTAGCCGTGTGTCTCTTTCCAATTAAAACTCTGCATTTGACTGAAGAGGACTAAAGCTTTCAATACTTAATTTATTGATAAAAATCAGCAAAATGAATGGTCATAATTTAATTTCAGTTGATAGGTTAATCTAATTTTGCATGATGTGATTATGTGTTTTTAATGACCATAAGCAATGGTTTGTTATTTGGGGGCTCAAAATGATGAGGCAGATATTTTCCAAGTTTTTACTGGCTATTAAAATCACATTATAACATTAATGTAACTTGTTTATTTCATTACTTCTTGGCATAAAAGAAAATTTAACTTTTGATAACTATCTTCTTAAAAGTAACTATGCAGATACATGTAAAAGTTTGCAATGATTCATTTACTATAATTATTTCATAGATATTTATTTTGAAAAACGTCCCCATTTTTGTAGGTAACAGCAAACATGCTTCTCCAGGCCAGGGGAGGTAGCTATAATGATTTGTAGAAAATCAAAATCAGCCCTTTGTGAAACACAACATCTTTTCATGTAAGGGCTTCCCCTTTAAACTGTATTAGGATTGTCAAGAGCAAATATTGAAGCACATTAATAAAGCACATCACTCACAACCATAGTAGAATTGTCACTGAGTTCTGCAGGATTCCAGAAGGGAGGTGACTGGAGAAGCCAGGCCATCTCTCCATTCTCTTCAGCCAATAAGGCCTCATTCTCCACTAATGACGTCTTCATTCTACATAGTCATCTAGGACAAATCATTTGCACATTAACCCAAACCCACTTAATTAACTTCGGTGTTGTACAGCCTTTTCTTCCAAAGCCATCTCTAGAAACTTTTAGAGGTCTGTAAATTTGGTTTTGATAATGTGAGTAAAGTCATTTCTATTCTTTTTCAGCCTTTGATTTTGCTGCTAAAAAAACAAATTAGTGCATTAGAAAGCTGAAGATCTTAGTAAAACTGCATTTATTAAGAATACTTATTGAAGTATTTTGTGCATGGTAATGATAGACCAGTTCCTGACTATTATTACGATAAAATAAATTCTCTGCCCCAAGGACAAATCTTAACTACAAAGTTAGATTAAATTTACTTGAGGAGGTAGGAAAACAATACTCTGTATCCCTCTAAAGTGATTTTCAAAAATTTCATATTAAGTCAGTTATAAAACTTATTCAAATGTGGATTCTAAGAAAGAGATTCAATAAATCTAGGGTGAAGCCCAAGAATCTGTATTTGACAAAACATTCACCACACAGAAAAACATTCACTGCGTGAATCTGATGTAGCTTGTGCTCAGAACTTTGGGAAAGAAGCACCCTGCCCACAGCTTCAGGATTTCCTAGTGAATGGTTGTCAGTATGCAACATTGTTTCTTATTTGTTTCCCTTGACAAATATCAATATTCTACTAAATCTGGACATCTGATCCTGACCTTTGTCAGTCACAGTTTTTTTTTTTTCCCTCTTAAAGATCAGTTTTTTGATCACTCAGCTCAGACCCTGAAATTCTCAAATTGTACTTGCTTCTGGACTATTGTAATAAAAAAAATTTAAAAAACACACACACAAAGGAACCTTTGTAACAAACTTTCATAATAAAATGAGTGTCTGTTTTAACCTTGGTTAACAAATGATATGAAAGAAAACAAAAGTTTCAATGTAGTTCACTGGTAAAGGGGGTGCAGGAAAGTAACAACCCCAGCCTGTTAATTATGTATTGAGGAGAATGGCCAATCCACTGTGCACAGGTAACATCAAAGCTCTCAACTAAAACGGTTTCTTATTAGCATTTAAGTAAGAATTTTATCTACTTCTATCTCAGTCAGATGCTGAAACCAAAGGCGTTTAGGGAAGCCCTCATCACTGAAGGTCAGGCCTCAAACAGAGCATTAATGAGCATGTGCAACATCTCACTCTTTGAAAAAGCTATGCCAAAAGAACATTATTGGTTTTGGGTTTTGTTTGTTTTTGTTTTTGGTGCCAAATTGCGCATATGGGCAAGAAAGAGCATTAAATATCTTGCAGCTGAAGCATTACATGCATTTGCTTTCCTGTAATTTTTAGATATTTCCTGTGTTCAGTTTCTCTTCCCTCAGAATTGTGTCGTGGTGGGAAAGGTGGCAACAGAAACATCATAATGTGAAGCCAATTTTAGATTTCTTGAGGCAACTGTATGCAGTAACTGCATTTAGAAGGCATAGGGAATATATGAGTTTGTGGGCACTTGTAAGTTTTTAGTCACAAAGTACAACAAACATACTGAAGAAGACAAGGATTGGCTTCAAACTTTAGAGCTATTTTGAGTGCCTTTATTTTTGAAAGGGATTTTAATAATCTTCTGTAGCTGTCTTTATTTTCCAGGGTCCTTTTGGTTGTTCAGTGTGGGCTCTGAATGTTATCTGAGGGGACCTGAAATCTCTCTCATCCAACACACCTCCCAGTGGCCTATCAAGGGCCCATAAACCAGTCTTTTTTTTTCTTTAAATAACACAACACTTTCTGCAGCACCTAGGTAACTTACTCAGGTTGATTTCACCCAAGGTCATGATCTCACAATTCATGGGTTTGAGCCCCGTGTCAGGCCCTGGGATGACAGTCCGGAGACTGCTTGAGATTCTCTCTCTCTCTCTCTCTCTGCTCCTACCCTGCTTGCACTCTGTGTCTCAAAATAAAAATAAAATAAAATAAAATAAAATAAAATAAAATGGCGCTTTCTATTGAAAATCCAGTCCAATGCAAATTTGCTGTTGCTGTTTGGATGGAGATGGGTAGGTGACCTGTCACTTCACCACTCAGTCTTCAGTTGACAGATGAGAACATCTCAAACAGATGTTTGCAGATAGAAGCATCCTGGGGATTCTGCTAACAGCTACCTGTCTGATATTAACCAAGCCACTTAAACTCTCTGGCTTTCATTATTTCTAGGAATAAAATAAATAGATTAAATTTAAGATTCTCTATGATCCTTTCAGCTCAAACAATGAACTGATCTTGAAGTTTTGAATTTTTTATTTAATGTGTCTTGTTAAATTTTCTAATTTTTTCTTTGATCTGGAATGCAATTATTTGGTAACTAGAGTTTAACAAATTCAATTTGAAGTAGGATAATTTAATGGTAAACTTATAATGTACAAAAAACATTAAATATTCCTACAGATCAGCTTGATTTTCAAGGATTTCCAGTACAGGACTCCCCTGGTCATATAAAATGAGAGTGAAAAACTAACAGGCCATTGACCGTATGCAACTATGTTATGTGTTTTAATTGTCCCATTAGGTGTTTAAAATTTCAGTCATGGTTTAGGGGATATGATATCCCAGTTATGTGATTTGAATGTAGTGTTGCTTCATGGTGATAATTCTTTAGCCCTTGGCTCCACCCTGTTCTCTTAGTTTGCCCTTTGAAGTCAACTTATTTTTTCTGTAAAAATTAGACTGTTTGCAACTGCATAGTTTTCCCACAGAGGTTTGACTCCATTTTGTACTATCCCTGTACCTCTCATGTCCAGCTGATAATGTTTATACCAATACAAATCTCTCCAAAATTGTGTGGATTCTCTGACCTTATGGGAGTTCGTTCCATTATACAAAAGCCACTGGACTTTTCTTTTAGTCAAGCCCTCTTCTGTCTTGGGAACCCCATTGTTTAACAGGAAGGATTTTCCATGAACATCCTCAAGGTCCTTAGAAGACTCATTTCATGGAGCACCATCTTCTGAGTCTTAGCAAGGATCCTACAGCCCAGCCTGGGTTTGCTCTTTCGCTGAAGCCATTTCCTAATCTGAGAATCTTTAGCTTTCTAGAGAGACTGAGATTGAGAATCAGTTTTATGGCTGAATTCAGGAAGACAGGCCTTCTTTTATAGCATCTCTAATTCTTCTGGAAAATAGGACAACTTCCTTTTTAGCGCCTCTCTCTTGGTTTGTATCTCATTATACTCAGCTAAGAGAAACCAGTTGACGTTTTCAGTGTTTTGCTTTGAAATGGTCTTAGATCCATCAATTCATTAGATAATTTCTATGAGTCTTCAGGTAATAGTTTTTGCAGAACTTTCTCCCGCTACATAACAAAGATCCCCTTTTCTCCAGCTTCAAAAAATATTCTCATCAGTGTCCTCTAAGCTCTTATGGACAGTCCCCTTGAGGTCTACCCTACTTCAGTTAGGATTCAAGGAGGGGGGAATCAGGCTTTACTCTGTGATGGTGGAAAGCAAGGTCATATTTCAGAAGAGCATGTAAAATGGGAAATATTGTTGGGCCATTTTTGGAAAGTACAGTCTTACATACTGTGTACAAATCCTTTATCAAATGATGTATGGAATGGAGAATTTTCCTAAGACTCTTGTCATAATTTCTGGTTTGGATAATAAATGGCTTTGGATGTAGAACTTTGAGTTATTGCCATTCAGATAGTCAGTCACATGAAGAAACCTATCAAGTAAAGACTAGAAGGGACTCAATTGTGGTCAAACAAAAACTCATTGAAGCCAGGGAGAGCTATGGTTATTTTAATAAGAAGGGGATGGGGGAACGTGTGTTGTGCTGGGTAATTTTAAGTAGTCTTTAATGGAATTGGTGTCCATTCTGGGAATGAGAGAGTATTCTGGTAAATTTTACCTGAAGGTGGAAGAATTAAAGTGGAGCTGCTGTTTGTTGGTCAAGAAGCTGAGGTCTCCCCACTACGTCAGATATTTGTGTGGCTGTGGGACGTCCTTGTCTCTGGTGCAGACACAATCAGAGCAGTCTTATCTCTGTCGTGTTGCACTATCTCACAGAGTTGTTGATGCTTTCTTGGGACCATTAGGCCTAGCTGTCACATGCTGGAGCTGTTTTTCACTTTCTCACAAACAAAACTGATCTTTACCTTTTAAATGTATAGCCTTAGGTGTAAGTAAACCAGTAAGAGGTTAGTCCACAATTGTAATCAACTCACAACGTATGGTGAAGATGAACCAAGAAGCCTGGGGATCAATCAACTTTCCATCAGATTCTGTCATATTGCCGATATATTGACTTGCTTTCTGAACTTGGGTGCTGAGTGCTTATTTTTCCTTTGCTTTCTTGTATGTCAGGGAGAGAGGACAAATGGGCTTCCTCCTGCTGTGAGAGTTGTCCTTTGGGGAAGTTGACTCCTGGTGTAGAATTTTAGGATGTGGTAAGATGTTACAGGGACATGAACTCTGTGCCGTCTCCTTGGTCCTTTAGACACTGAGGTATTGCAGGATTCTGAGATCTGTTTTTACTGCATCAGACTTACTGGACAGGGACTACATCTCAGGAACTGTGATATATGAAAATTTTCCTGTGTGTCTCTTCAGACGGGGCCTGTACAGCTAAGGCTCCACTTTCCCCTGCCCCTCATATTTGTTGTTGGAACATTTAAGTTAGTATTTGAGCACTAGGGCTCCATCTGAAGAAGTTATATACATAAAAATGACATATGGGTCCTCAAGGAAATGCTTGCTTATCACAATGCAGAGCCTATTCTCAGATGCTTCTTTGAACATAGAGTTGATTTGAGGTCGAATGATATAAGATGAGGTCAGACTGGGATGTCAGACCCTGACCTGGGAGAGTGTTTTACACAGGAGTACATTCCTAAGAGCCTGAGGACAAAGGATGTGCTAACAGGAGCCCACTTCTTGTGGGACACATGTTGTCATCTCATGTGGCCTGAAAACAAAACCCCAACCTGACTTACTAGTTCCCGTTTTTTAGCTCAGAGCTGGCCCTGAGTACATGGAAAAAGCAGTGACAGGGAAGGAAGGAAATCACTACTTCCTCTCTCCCTTCACCATTTGCAAATTCCCCACTCCCAGAATGAGCTTTCTCAGCCCTTTTCCCATTCATTTCCCATTCTTTCTGCAGGACCTATGTCTGCTGCTTATTTTAGGTTCCTCTGCCCTAACTATGGGACTTAACAAGCCCAGGATACCTGGAGTCTCCTCTTCCTTTGATGTATAAACTAATCTTCACTATTGATCACCTACAAATCCGAGGTCCTTACCCAAGTGCACACAGAACCTGAAAGAAGGAAGAAGGGGAGCATCTGTAGGAAGATTTCTTTCCCCCTGTGTGTTTCAGTACAGTTGTACATAACCAGAAATCTGGGTTCTTATGTCAGCACTAAAAACTGCTGGGGAAAACTGGGAGGAGCAGGAGAGGGAAGGCAGAAACTCTAATCAGAGGCAGCAAATTGCACTGAAGAAGAAAGTTGTCCCAAGATACAAGGAGAAAGTGGAGGGAGGGGGTGAGGCTCCATCTGCTGCTGCTTCGAGCTGCCCAGTGCTTAGGTCACTCACTCAGCTCTGAGACATGATCCACCCATTAGGCCCTCAGAGCGGCACTTCTGGGCCATGGGTGTGGCTTGGAGGTGAGGAGATACCATGAAGTCTAGAAGGATGTGGTGGGGAAGTTTCTGACCTAGCCTTGGTCAGTCGGTGCCCCTGATGAGGAATCTGTAAGGTCATTCTGGTAAAATCTTTGTTAAATATGGCAGCCAGGTTCTATAGAGCAGTTTCTTGCTGCCAAGTTTAGCTTCAGAAAATAAACATCTGGTCCTATACCAGATGTACCCACAGGTACTAAAATCTCCAAGCCAAGAAATTCCCGTTGAAACTGGATTCTGACCCATGGGCACCTGGAGGCCTGTCAGATAAAGACAAAGGAAAGCTGTGGAGTGATTAGTCCTCAAGCCCTGGGAGCTGGGACAGCAGACATCCATGGAGGGAGGGCGACAGTGCAGAAAGCTTCAGGGATGGGGATTGGGGAGCTCTGCAAACACATCCCTGCCCTCAGGAGGCTTGGAGTTTACCTGTGAGGAACTTCCCGCACACTCTACCCGCCTTTGGTTTCCATTCACCACCCAGGCTTCTCAAACCCTACCCTCATTACCAAGACTTCCCTTGTCTTCCTGCTGAGTTTACATAATGCCCAGCACACATCGCTCTATGGAAGCAGCCTCCTGCTTACTGCATTTATTTAAGAGCTCATTTCCCCCATTAGAGGTTAATTCATTTAAGGGAGAAGCTATGTTATATTCAGTATTTTTTTCTAGTCCTTAGCACAATTCCTGACATATCAAATTTGCTCAGGACACGCTGAATGAACTAATAAGACAATAGGTTCTGTTAGATAGGTACACACTCCCCTTTGATCAAGCTAATATTAATTTACTTATTTTTTTATTTTTATCTTTCACAGGTAGCACAAAGCTAAATGTTGCTCTGTCTTCTATAAATTATAAATACTGATTTTGTGATACAAATAAATAGCTGTTGTAAAAGCAGGTAGAGGGAAGAGGAATAGTAATAAAACGTGTAGATCTTATGCCAAATTTACGTTCCAAGTATATACAAAAATATGAGTTATACCAGGATAAGTAAATGTGTTCAAGCTGAATTATCTCCTCTACATTTTAAGTTTTATTTTTAAAAATTTTTTAATGTTTTATTTATTTCTGAGAGAGAGAGAGAAACAGCGTGAGCAGGGGAGGGTCAGAGAGAGAGGGAGACACAGAATCTGAAGCAGGCTCCAGGCTCTGAGCTAGCTGTCAGCACAGACCCCGATGCAGGGCTCTAACCCACAAACCGTGAGACCATGACCTGAGCTCTAGTCGGACACTTAACTGACTGAGCCACCCAGGCACCCCCATTTTAAGTTTTATAATCTAAATATTAGATCTTACTTTTATCTATGGTAATCTCCTTGTTCATGCATTTATATTATAACATAAATGTTTATTCTCTTAAATGTTTCCTCAAATAACAAGAATGAAAATACACCAATTTAAATAAAACATTTAAACATTATTGAATTTAAGTTACTACATAATTCAGAGGTACCTATTAGTGTCATGATAATATTCATCTTTCCTGATGCCAGGTAATTTATTTTCATAAGTCAGTCAATGTAACACTTTTTTAAATGTGAACTAGTTTTGTTGTGAGTTTTGTTTGAATGCTTCTCTGTTTGTCAGGATCAGGAGTCATTTCAAAAAAATGTGAAGACTCAAAGCTTTAAGAAAAATGGGAAAATCAAATATACATCATTCCAGTAGGTGCAGGCAGAGGATCCCAGAGATTTATGGACATTTCAATACGGTGCAGAAAAGAGTCATTGTAGCTGGCCTGACTAGTATCCTGTGAAAAGCCTGCTTACAAGGTTGACTCTTGGCTGGCATTAGGCACCTTGGAGTTTGAGAGGGTTCCTATCACCCTAACTGAAGATTCAGGGGACAGTAGAAGAATGCCCAAAGGCAGGTGCACTAAGTGAAAAAAAATCAATGTGAAAAAATCTGAATTAAGCAAAATTAAACAGCTTTATTTGCTGCAAGATTTTCCAGAGCCTGTAGATGCTAATAGTAATAATAAACACATATTAAGCACTTATATGTGCCAGGTATTATTCTACGTGCTTTGAATGTGTTCCCTAGTTTAACCCTTACAACAACACTGTGAAGTAGGTACCAATATTAGGACACTATGTTACATGTGGGGGAACTGAAACCAGTGAAAGAAGGTCACTCCTCAAGGTCACCTTGAGGTGACCTCAAACCAGCTTCTGCGTTTGAGGACAGGACTGGTACACAGTATTTCTCAAACTTATTTGACTATAAATGCACCCTCTCCCTTTCACCTGGAGTATTTCACGGGATGAATATCCCATGAGACATAGTTTGGATATGTTGGAGTAGAGAAAACAAATGAGGAGAGCCAAGAGAAGCAGAGCGGAATGTACACACTTTTACATCTTAGGAGAACGAGTTCCTGGAACTCCAAAGACAGGGGATCCGTCTGGTCAGGAATCAGGCACACTGTGGGGCACCTGGGTGGCTCAGTCGGTTAAGCGTCCAACTTCGGCTCAGGTCATGATCTCACGGTTCGTGGGTTCGAGCCCTCCATCGGGCTCTGTGCTGACAGCTCAGAGCCTGGAGCTTGCTTCTGATTCTGTGTCTCCTTCTCTCTCTCTGCCCTTCCCCCGCTTGCTCTCTGTCTCTCAAACTAAAAAATAAAGACATAAAAAAAAAAAAAAGGAATCAGGCACATTGTGCTCTTTCCTCCCAGGAGACTTTGTTCTAGGCCTGCTCAGAAAGTTGACTGTGTGGGGGGTGGTATTTGAAAGTATTTTAAATAAGGAAATAGAATAAATTTCAACACAAACAGTCCTTAATTTTAGAACCATTTTACTTCACTTGGTGTGTGGCTTTGATCCCACTAGCCAAGGCCTAAATCTTAACAGATTATAAAGAATTTTAACAAGTTGTAAGAGTTTTTATACTAAAGATTTTTATTTTTAAGGCAGGGAATAAAAATTAAATAGCCATAAACAAATGAAAAAAATGCTCATCCTTACTCATAATGAAGTAAATAGAAATAAGAACACAAATTACCATGCTCAATTATATACTGAATTATATATTATATCAACATATGATATCATCAATATATAACAAAACCGGTATAAAATGTTATCAATATGAAGGCTTGGAAAGATTCTTTCACACACTGTGGGTTGGAATGTAAATTATTACATTTTTGGAGGGCTGTTTAGAAATCTCAAAAAAAATCTCTATGGATATATCCTTTGATCCAGATATTTCCACTGTTTCTACTTCCAGAATAATCCTCCATTCATTCTTTCAAGGCACAGTCCATACATACTTTAAGGTACTGTTCTTGGAAGATTATATCATTGGATTGTTATATCACAGTAATGTATTGTTGTTGTATTATTTGCTCCCTTCCCTCCAAGAGGATTTTATATCCTCACTGGTTGCTAACTGACTTATTGTGCTCCTCACTGTAGGAAAAATATATGCACTACCTTATTGATGGTAGGCTTAGCCATACAACTTGCTTCAGCCGATAGATTGTGGGTGGAGGTAATATATACCATGACCACACAGAAGCTTCAACAGCCATTGTGTGGTTTTGCTATTTCCACTACTTCTCTGTGCCAGCAAATTAAAATAGAGCTACTCCTTTAGACTGGGTCCCTTGAAGACAGGGAGGAGAGCTGAAGCTAACCCTTGGGCATCATGTATGTGAGTGAGAAATAATGTTTCATTAGTTGTTGAGGTTCCTGGTCATTTCTTGTAACCCAGCATAGAGACATAGAGGCCCTAAATCCACTTCTTCTATGAAGCCTTTCATGTTCACCCTAGCTTATGCATTCCTTCCCAAAGTCTACAAATAACTGAAAGTCTATAATATAATATAAATCTGTGATGTGTCCATTTTCCTAATACTAAACTTCAATTATATCAAATATGTCACATTGTTCTCCACAGATATACTATAAATTCTTTGAAGCTCCATGCCATGTCTTAAGGTTTAATTATTTTCTCTGGTCCTCGAAACATTGTAGGTACTGAATCAATAAACATTTTTGAGGCAACACACCTACAGATATTTATTGAGGACCTGCATTATGCAAGTCACTGTTGCCTCATCAATTGGTAAAAATCATATTTCTACCTCAGTGAGCAAAGAATGTCCAGTCCCTTAGAAGCAGGTAGTTGGTTCTGGAAATATTTTGCTTGTTGGGCAATAAGTTCATAGAGGCCCTTAAAATGCCTGAACTGCTTTCTCTGACTCAAGTTTTCACTCATGAAGGGCCTGCGGAAAGCCTTTTACAAACATTGAACTCAAAGTGGCTTCATTTCCTCTAGAGATGGAGAAGAATGTGCCCCTCTTACATCTGAACCAGCAATAAACTTGTTTATTATTTTTTATAATGAAGATGTGTTTGGATCTGCCTCAGAGAGAGCTTATTTTCTAAAGGAAAGTTTGTTTGGAGTGAAGAGAACAGAGGCAAGGAGGCAGAAAAACACCGATCAGTTCAATTTCTCCCTGAAACCAACTCCTATTTTCTCAAGGGGATCAGTTGCTAGTCTGGCATCTCAGGCACAGAATTTATAGCTTTCTATAATTTTTTAACAAAGGATACATTAAGAAATGTATTTAAACTATATATTCATTTGAGCTCTAGAGTATGCACTGATTTTTTTATATGGCAAAGTAAAATGGATGTCCTCTCTCATCTTGGAAGGAAGGGGGCTCCTTGAAACCTGTCCAATGGCTTCTGGTGACTTAATCAAGAGGCCCTTCTGGATTATGGTGTGATTGTCAGGCAGGACCTCAGTACGAGGGGCACTGTTGTCAACCCTTTGAAATAAGATTAAATGGCATTCATCTGAGAACAGTGGTTGGCTGGGATAAATATTTCATGTAAGAATGGGCAGAGCAATATAGCTGTAAATTATCCCTTTTTGCTGAGTAGCTGTCACAAGTGTATGACACCTGTATTATTTTCTGTACTGTAATCTCATAATATTTTGATCCTTAGATAAATGTCATTGAATCATTGCACAGTTAACCTTGTGAGGTTTTTTGACGGTAACAGGCCAAAGTAATGTGAATTGATAGGCAGCATTAGCCAAGGTCAAGCAGTTATTGCTATAAGTGGCACTTGGGCCACTTTACCATCTGGCAAAGAAGAAATACTATTTCTTTTTAAAGTGAATATACACAGGGTGGGATTACAGTCCCAATCCCACAAGAACTGGGTGCAATACTTTGGAAAGCCTCATCATCATGCTCTGGTTTTTATTTTCTATTATTTGTTCGTTGGCTTGTTTCCTTATAGGCTCGGACAGTTCTACCTGGGATGACTTTCACTCCTCAGATGGAGATGTCTAGCAAAACTCAGAGAATCTTCCATTTCTAGAGTCACAAGGGGCTATAGGATTTCCTTATTAATGAATACAATGAACCCCAAGTCCTTAAGTAACTTGCTGTATTAGATTTGGTGTAAAATTGTGATGAAAATATTAATATTAAAAAACACATTTTACAGTGAAGAAAGTTGAAGAAAACCCCCAAAAAAACCCACTGGACTGAAGGTTGTCACTGAGACTGGGATGCGGTCAGGAGCCTGCTCCCTCCTAGAAGGGAGGAGTAAGTATCCATGAGAGGGGTAAACATATTCCTGAAACTGGAAAACTTGGGAATAGATGCAGGACAAGGCAGTGATGGATGTGCCGAGGGGCAGTCCTGTCCCCTCTGAGGGGCTCTCGTGGGGTGTGCTCTATCGCTTGGTCCTTTGCACTGAACTCCCCAACATTTTCTGTAGTTGATTTGGATGAATCCACATTGGAGATGGCAATCAGAAAACACAAATACGGGAAGGAAGAACAAATAATATGTTTAAGGATAGAATTAAGATTCAAAGCCATTTGTGCAGATGTGAACCTTAAACCTAAAGCAAAGAGTGAAGATGAGAATAAGGCTGAGGAGTAACTGAAACAACTCAAAGAATTTTCATAAATTCAGGATTGGTGCTACCTGGCCTCACAGCAGTGTAGGTGGTGTGTACTGTGCTGTTTTAGGTACCCATCGTCCAGTATTCTGTCATGAAATCAAATGGAATTTTAGGCTATTTTCATAGAATGTCACATCGTTGTTCATGTCATGTGTATATGAAGGATCGTATTTACCCCTGCTCAGACGGTTGCTAAACAATTGCCCTGGGAGGTAACAATGAAGAAGTAAAGTGGTGTTCTGAAACTTTCTCAGGCTGATCCTTTGAAGGTTTTCTGTACGGAGTATAAACATGCTCACAAAAATCACATAATTTCAGAAGGTTTACAGGCACAGTTGAGACCTCTTGAAGGTAGAAATGGCCAGTAGGAGGGCAGTTGGGAAGATGGGCTGTGGAAGTGGTGCTGTATGAAAATCAGTTGATGGAATTAATTATGAACGCTCAGTTTGGAAAAGGAAAGTTCCCAGGGAGATATGAGACAGTCATTACCAGAGAGCCCGGAGGACTCTGTTTCTCAGCCGCTTTGCAGCTGTGCAGATTGTGTGAGTAGTTCTGATCAATGGGCCAGGAAAGAAAAGGATGCCTTCATTCCCAGACTGCAGTATTTCATTCTGGGTCTGGGGCCCTCCAGTGGAGTCATTGCTGCTGTGGTTATCAGATAGTATTTTCTGCAGGGTGTGGCTAAAAGATGCTGACTCCTTCATCAGTCTAGGTCTCTGAGTGACCACGTGAAGCAAACTCCCTGCTGAGCTTTGTTACCACTGACCAGCAATCAGTTGGGGGTGGGGCAGGTGGGTCGTTGTGGAGGGTCTGGAACTTCTGGATTGTTTCACTCATAGTGGAAATTGTGTGCTCAGAATGAAAACACAATTCCCATTTGGGAGACTGCAATATATGTTTCTCTTTATTTTTGTTGGAATGTAAAAACACAACATATGATTTCTAAAATAAAAAAGGGAGGGATTTAAGCAAAGGATTTTCAGATTTGTATTTCAGTTTGTATTTCTCTCAATTTTTGCAAATATGTTTATCTTTAATAAAGAGACACATGAGTTTTTGATATCTGATTTAATACTATTTATTTACTTTCCTTTTTCTCAAAATTTTATTTAAATTCTACTTAGTCAACATACAGTGCAACATTGGTTTCAGGAGTAGAATTCAGTGATCCAACACTTATATATATATAATATTCAGTGCTCATCCCAAGTGCCCCATCTAGCCCATCCCTACACCTCCCTCCATCAATCCTAAGTTTGTTCTGTATCTTTAAAGCTCACTCATGGCTTGTTTCCCTCTCTCTTTTCTCCCTTCCCATATATTTCTCTGTTGGCTTTCTTAAATTCCATATACCAGTGAAATCATATGGTATTTGACTTTCTTTGACTGACTTATTTCACTTAGCTTAATACACTCTAGCTCCACTCATGTTATTGCAAATTGCAAATTTTTATGTTTTCTAATCACCAAGGATTATTCCACTGTATATATATACCACATCTTCTTTATCCATTCTCAGTGGATGGACAGTTGGGCTCTCTCCATAGCTTCGCTATTGTTGATAGTGCTGCATTAAACATCAGGGTGCACATACCCCTTCGAATCTGTATTTTTGTATCCTTTGGGTGAATATCTACTAGTGCAATTGCTGGGTCACAAGGTAGTTCTATTTTTAACTTTTTGAGGAACCTCCGTGCTCTCCATAGTGGCTGCACCAGTTTCCATATTTACTTTCTATAAGAAGATAAAAATCATTGTTTCCTATAAGAAGTAAAAATGATTGCTACAGGTGATCTCATCTCCAGGAATGGGTTTCAAGACCCTTCTAAGCATTAGGAGTATTCAACAATTAGATGGACTGAGAGCCTCCTGCTGCTCAGAAGTATTCCAACAGGAATTGCACAGAAGGAATTCAGGGACAAGGAGAGTCTTTTTTTTTTTTTTTAATGTTTTATTTACTTTTGAGAGAGAGATAGAGACATCATGGGCAGGGAAGGGTCAGAATGAGAGGGAGACACAGAATATGAAGACAGGTTTCAGGCTCTGAGCTAGCCGTCAGCACAGAGCCCGACGCGGGGCTTGAACCCACTAACTGTGAGTTCATGACCTGAGCTGAAGTCAGACACTTAACCGACTGAGCCACCCAGGGGCCCCAAGGAGAGTATTTAAAGTTTGATCTTGTGCTAAGAATCTATGGTTGTGCTCTAAATTTCCCCACCTCCTTCTGTTTTTTTCCAGGAACTTTTTTTCATAATCATTGTTAACACTGTCACAAGATTGTTGTGTAAAGCATGCACATAAATGTTTACAATAAATTCCAGAACATTATATAAAACATTATTACTTTGCAACACACACTTTCTTTTTGTGCAAAGGTCCAAACTTCAGAGGCAACAGATATACTCATGGCTTGGTGTACGAGAAATATATATGTACATAGGCATATTCAGGAAAAGGCCAGAGAGTGCATGATTGGCAGATGTTATTAAGGAATGGGACTCAGTACCAAATGTAGGCTCAGACAGCATCTTTTCATCTTTTATGTCTAGGCCACTAGACTGTGTTTCTTAATATTCATGGAAGTGAGTCTTTGTGAATCACCTGATTTAGGAGTGTATCCTCTTGGTCCCCTCTCCCCCACACAGGGGTGATCACATCCTCCCTTGAACGACCCTCTTGTGGCCTATTTCATTTGAATCTTAAAATGAAGGCGAAGTGAAAATCCAAAGAAAATAAGTCTGGCACTACTAGATGTTGGCCATTTTAATTTATCTGACAAGTAAAGAAAATGAGAATCACTGCTTCGTGAAACATGACTGTCTGCTAGGGTCACAGATGCCTTGTCTGGTGCTACAGCCACTCCTTTGGCTAGCAATGTGCAGTAATGGGTTCCTGAAAAAAATAGCTCTACACAGAGGTGATGTGTGAATTTGCATACTAATGTCCTTTTAGACATATCTATTTGTGGCCAGAATAGTTTGGAAAGAAAAGGAATAATAAATGAAATAGTTCAATATGCTATACATATAATACCAATTCATCACACCCATTCAAAAAGCTAAGACAGCAGCTCTGGAAAAGCTCCTTGAGAAAAGAAAGGCACTTTTTAAAAAAAATTTTTAATGTTTATTTATTTCTGAGAGAGAGAGAGAGACAGCGCGAGCAGGGCAGGGCCAGAGAGAGAGGGAGACACAAAATCTGAAACAGGCTCCAGGCTCTGAGCTGGCAGTCAGCACAGAGCCCGACGCGGGGCTCGAACCCACGAACCGCGAGATCATGACCTGAGCTGAAGTCGGACACTTAACCGACTGAGCCGCCCAGGCGCCCCAAGAAGGCACTTTTAACATTAAAATCAGATAGGAGTTGTTGGGCAGATGTCAGAGTCCAGGTCTCACTTCTCCTCCTCCGTGGGTCTCAAGGATCAGAAATCTATGTAATAGACAAGTGAAAATATCCCATATATAAATGAACACCAAAAGATGGTAGGACTGGAGAAATTGAGCTGTCTTAATTTTTCTCTCATTGAAAGAATTTCTCTGCCAGCTTTAACCCAGGCAAAGTTTTATGATCAGACATTGTCATAAAATTCACTTTTCAGTTAAGAACTGTGGCTAATTTTGCCCTGGAAAGAATTTTCCACAAAATTTATTTTCTTTAAACTGTCAGTGTGAGTGTCATGGAGAAGAAAAGGGCTTAGGGGATAAAATGAAATTAAGCTTCTAATAAACACTCTGTCCCTCCAGCTTCAGAGGGTGATGACAATCCAGGGTGAGTGGTGCAGAAAGAAGACGTCTGACAAAGTACCAGATCACAGTGAGAGAAGGGTCGCTGTCTATTTCAGGTGAGGAATTTCCTTTTGATTTCTCAAATCCTTTGATTTCAAAAAGTTCTTAATGTCTTTGATGGTGGGTATGGACAATGCATATTGATGATGAAAGAATCAATCTGTTGTCTTCCTCTTCCTGCTGATCAGTCATGGAGAGAGAGAGCAAGACAGTACAAGCTAGCTTGGAGAAAGACACTGGATTGGGTGTACATATTTGCTGATTGAGAAATCCTGAGCTCTCTAAATTAGTCATTTAAGGCTTTCAGAGAAAAGGTTGCAAAACAAAACTCAGTGGGAAGTTGTGATCTCTTCAAATGTCCATAGCAATGGGATGTATACAGGGAAATATTGGAAAACAATACTGACTTAGATTATGGCAATATTTCTGACCACATAGATATGTTTATAGAATATTTATATATTTATAAAAATATGTTTGTATGTTCATAAATATACTTATATATTTACATAATATTTATATTTATACTTACATATCGCTAGAATATTTATATTTATCCTTATATATTAATAGAATATTTATATTTATGGAATCTGGATGTGTTCCTGCAATGTAAGTCCATGTTCTGCAGGTAAAATTTTACTTTAAAAGTCACTCTCTTTATAAATCCTCTGATATAACTAAGAATTTTTTTGTGACAGAAATACATATTTGTCATTGAGTTTGAATATTTTAATACTTGATTTCCTTATGAGAGGCAATACCTATACTTGGTATTTTTTGGTTTTTGGAAATTGATTACTTGTTGGTTATTGGACCGTGATCTGAATCCAGGGTCACAATGCAGGTTCACTCTCAAGTTCTTGGTATTTTACAAGAGATGTTAGCTTGGCCTTAATGTTAAAAATTCATACATCGTAGAATATATTTGCTCTGATTGTGGTATTCATACTATCTTATTGCTGGATTTATTTATTTATTTAATAACAATTTTTAAAAATGCTTTTATTTATTTCTGAGAGAGAGAGAGAGAGACAGCGCGAGCAGGGGAGGGTCAGAGAGAGAGGGAGACACAGAATCTGAAGCAGGCTTCAGGCTCTGAGCTGGCTGTCAGCACATAGCCCTACGTGGGGCTCGAACCCACGAACTGTGAGATCATGACCTGAGCCGAAGTCAGACACTTAATTGACTGAGCCACCCAGGCACCCCTTATTGCTGGATTTAGATTGCTAGAAATGCCATCAAGCCTGAAAATTTTTTTCCCAATCCGAAATGGGTCAAAGGAGACTGAATCCCTTCAAAAGCTGGGTGGGGTCTGTGGGTAGCTTGGAGGTATATGTCTAGTTTATTACCTGAGGGGCTGATGGCCCCTCCTGACATGACCCAGAGTGATATCAACCCTGTTTCTGTAGTTGCTTTGAACTCACCTGACTACACTTGCTAGGCGTCCGCCAAGCTAGAAGAAAGCCATCCTGGATCATACGGCCACAGCAGCCAATTTGTAGCCTGTTCGGCAGCAGCAGATTCTTTAGTTCCTTCCCCCAGACGTGTGATGTTGTGGTTTCAGGGGGTTTATTGCTGCTCTGCCTCTGATATTTATCTTTGTTAACAGGGTGATACAGAAGCATTTAGAGCAGTGAGATACTGTTTGGCAGGAAATTGATAAGAATAAGAAAAATGTTCATGAATTTCATATTCACCTCAACGTGCATTATTTTGAAAACATTCACAGGGAATAGAATCATGGAGTATAAGAGTTTTCTTGTGTATCTTCTCATCTTGTCCCAGAATATCTTCTCTTACATTTCTGTTGAAAAATAATAGTCTTCAGTGCAAAGAAAGCAATCCCATGCTATACACAAAGTCATGAGTAGAGTCATACTACCCTATGACAAGTGCCTTCTCTGGGCCAGATGCATGCTAGGCACTGGCCATGACTAGATGAATCAAACTTGGTTCCCATCCCAAAATATGGCTTTTTAAATTGTATTTTAGCACTTTAAAATTCCTCTCAGGTAACCCATAAAATCAGAAGATTCTCATGTGCTTAATGTATATTAAATTGTCCCAAATTATGCAATAAATAAGTTTCCAACTAGACTATTAGTCAACACTTTATTTCTGTGTCTCAACTTAGCACCACTGGTTATAATTTCAGAAAGAACTGGAGGTATATAGTGATTTTTTTCCTTTTTATTTATGCCATCAATTAGTAGCCCACATACTGACCATGGAGAGTAGATGTACTTTTTTTACTTGTACTTCATTTTTCATATATTTGAATCAGCATTTAAAAATTTAAAAATTTCAGTAAAATTAGATTGTGGTGATGGTTACACAACTAATGTGAATATACCATGTGAAGATACTTTAAATTGATGGACTGTATGGTATATGAGCTACAGGTGACCCATAAACAACATGGGGGTTGAAAATCTGCAAATAACATTTGACTTCACAGGAACATGACTCTTTTTGTCTGTTTTTTCAAAGCTTATTTATTTATTTATTTATTTATTTATTTATTTATAGAATAAGTGGGAAAGGGGCAGAGAGAAAAGGAGAGAGAATTCCAAGCAGGCTCCACACTATCAGGACATTTGGATATTAACTAGATGTACAGTATTTTATTTATCAATGAATATCCAATTGAAAATGTCCTAGGGAGAAAAGAAAGAGAGCATTACTGAGAGGTGGCAGGTTTATCACCAGAGATGAAGTGTGCAAGCATGGAATTACAGACAGAGAAAAACACCTCTTGAAGGAGGATCTTTTTTAAAAATTTAAATGTTTTTCTAAAATTTATTTCTGAGAGAGAGACAGCGTGAGCAGGGGAGGGTCAGAGAGAGAGGGAGACACAGAATCCAAAGACAGGCTCCAGGCTCTGAGCTGAGCCTGATGCGGGGCTCAAACCCACGAACTGTGAGATCATGATCTGAGCCAAAGTTAACCGACTGAGCCACCCAGGTGCCCCTGAAGGAGGATCTTAAGTCACTGGGGATGGATGTGGAACAAGCCCAAGGCAATCTGTAAATCCATCAGAAGATATAATAATTTCTCAGGTATGCATCATGGTGATCGAAATCTTTCTTTTCTTTTCTTTTCTTTTTTTTTTTTTGGAGCATAGAGAGCATCATTGGGCATCTTCTCTTGTTAACACTTCTGTAAGTGACCAATTTCAGGTCTTCCTGGAGGTAACATCCTTTATTTGAGGAACCTAGCCTGAAGCTGGATTTTGGGTACCAAGACAGGACAATGAGGTAGTGAGGGATTTAGAGATTGATAAGGGAAGAATAGCTCTTAAGATACTTCTGCTGCAACTGCTTTCCCTACATATAAACAGTGTATTTCAATCACTGTTTGGCTAATCAGAATAGTCCTTTTTCTTTGTGGGAAATTTAGAAAAGTGTAAAAGAAAAAAATGATCAGATGCAACCACATGTTAACATTTTGGTCCATTTCCTTCTCATCATATTGAACAAATTGTAAAATGAGTTCTAGCCCACAGGTTTTCACTTAATGTTATGTGGTGGGCATTTCTCTATCAGTAAGAATTTTTAATAAATGTTGTATTTATTTATTTATTTATTTATTTATTTACTTACTTATTTTTAGAGAGAGAGCGAGTGCATGCAAGCTGGAGAGGGGCAGAGGGAGAGATAACCTTAAGCAGGCTCCATGCTCAGTGAATTGTCTGACCTGGAGCTCGATCCCATGGCCCTGGGATCATGATCTGAGCTGAAATCAAGAGCTGGACACTCAGCTGACTGAGTCACCCAGGCTCATAAATGTTATTTAAAAAAAATAATGTTTATTTATTTTTGAGAGAGAAAGAGACAGAGCATGAGAGGTGGAGGGCAGAGAAGGAGGGAGACATAATATGAAGCAGGTTCCAGGCTCTGAGTTGTCAGTATAGAGGCTGACACAGAGTTCAAACTCACGAACTGAGAGATTATAACCTGAGCCAAAGTCAAAGGCTTAACAGACTGAACCACCTAGGCATCCCTAAATGTTATTTTTAATGGCTACGTGATATTCCATATTTTGGATCTACTATAAAATTTAAAATTTCATTCATGTTATTAAATTAAAGTATATACGTGTTTCTGTCAACACTTGAGTCTTTTCTCCCAAGACATGAGTAGAAGAAATGTTGAAATAGTCACATGACATTACATGGATGCTGAGGGGTAAATGTCCTATTTAAGTTCCTAGCACAGCTGGGTCAGAGCCCGAAACAGAATGAAGGCTAATGTTCAGTGTCTGATGCTCAGTTAAGTGCCTCACCTCCTGCGCCTGCTGCTGACACCCTACCTCGCATCTCCAAGGAGGATTTCTGTAGAGACTGTCATTTGGGGCTACTGATCTGATGGGTGATTTACCTGCAGCGAGGGGAGCATAAGTGAGAAAACTGCAGTCAAAATAGAGTGTTTCTCTGGAGTGCAGCCTTCTCTGCTCTGAGCCTCAGAGACGCGGTGGACCAAAACTCTCTTGGTGGGGAATGAAAAGGGGAAAAAGAGCCTTGAGCAATTACCAGTCTTAGTTGCTGTGAAATGGACAAAATGCTTTTCACAGGGTGATCAGCAACTGAAAAGCATCCATTTATTTTATAAATGAAACAGAGGAAGATGGACATCCCCATTTCTTAGGTAATCAGCACAGATTGCTTCCAGGAAGGTCAAGGAAACCACTGGACAGTGGGGTGGAATAGGACAGTCTCCGCTCACCAGCAGCGAGAGCGGCACATCTGTGCCGTCAGGACGTAACCCTCTCCTCCCAGGCTTATTATCCTGCTACTTGTCCTCTTTCCAAGCCAATCAGGACCCGGCAAGTGTGGTTTTGGAGGCCATAAGAACACAGAATAATCAGTTTATTATTTTTCTATGTCTTTTCATTTGTTTTTGTCTCTTCTTAGGAGAAAAAGAAATATGCAATTTCTCACAAAATTAAAAGAACTTCCACCGTGGCAAATTTATTCTTTTTTTTTTTTTGAGGATTTTTAAAAAATGTTTTATTTATTTCTAGGAGAGAGAGACAGCGTGAGCAGGGGAGGGTCAGAGAGAGAGGGAGTCACAGACTGAAACAGGCTCCAGGCTTTGAGCTGCCAGTCAGCACAGAGCCCGACGCGGGGCCTGAACCCATGAACCGTGAGATCATGACCTAAGCGAAAGTCAGACGCTTAACCGACTAAGCCACCCAGGCGCCCCCGTGGCAAATTTATTCTTAAGAATTTGAGAATCAAATAATTTTGTCATTGATGAAGATAATAAAATTATGGTTTTCAAAATTCCATGTCCTGAGAGAGAGGAAGAAAAATGGGCTTAAGCTATAATAAAATTTGTACCTATGACCACCAATATTTACATAAGACAGCATCCTTGAACATGGAAACTGTTTACATTGAATTATGCCACACAAAAGCTGCCAGAGAATCAGGCTGGACTTCCCTGAAATCTCTTTGGGTCGTTCCAAATCCAAAAATGAGCACTTGGTTGGAATGTAGCTTGAGCATTGTGGGGAGTGGGCTCTTTGAGACAGGGCTCCTCCAAACCTGCTGGTGGGCACTTAGGTTGTTCTTTCCTAAAATCAGAGACATAACCCCCCAGGTCACCGCACTGCTCAGTCTCTGCTGCGCGTGCTGCTGTGGAGGTGTGAGGACCTCTTGCACTCCCGTGGCCTAGTGAAGTCTTGGCCCAATGAGAAAACTGCCCTCCCTTCCATCTTCTCTCTGTTCATCTCCATCCTTACTGTCTCCAGCATCATCGTCAGTTATCACCAATACATCCTTGGTCATCTTAATTCTTAAAAAAGTTAAAATCATAATTCTTATACAAAATGTAAGCATTTGTTAACTTTCACTTAATGCATTAACGAAGATACCAGCAGCATGATAGAACAGCTTCAAAAGAGAATAAGAGGAGGTGTGGCTTTGTTTGCATTTTTGTTCATTTGTTTATTTTTTTAGTTGGTAGAAATAAATAGGAACAAAAGAAGAGTAAAACCGTGTTGTTGAAGTTTTCTTCTCGACTAAAGACAAAACCAAATAAGCATCCTCTATTAGTTTCCTAGGCTGCTGTGACAAATTGCCACCAACCTGGTGGCTTAAAACAGCGCAAATGTGTCCTTTCATAGGATCTGAAGCTGGAGGTCTGAAATCAAGTGATGGGCAGAGCCATGCTCCCTCCAAATGCCTCCTCCTGACCGAGGTCAGCAAGCCTACAATCCTCGCTTTGTGGAGATCCAGTCCCTGCCTCTACCTTTGCGTGGCTGTTCCCTCTTTGTTTCTGTGTCTTCTCCTCTTCCAAGGACATAGTCACTGGACTTAGGGTCATCTCTGAATCCAAGATGACTTTATCTTGAAATCCTTAATTAGTTACATCTGCAAGGACCTGGTTTCCAAACAGAGTCACTCTAAAGTTCCAAGTGGACATCTATATATATTGGGGTGACAGCTTTCAATCCACTACACATGCATTAACAATTTTCAGAACAGTAAAATGCTTGTGTGCTAATTAGTTATGCAAATACACTTACATTCTGAGGCTGTTTTGTTTAAAAAGGTCCCTAATGTGACAGTAAAAGAGCAGATAATTATATATTTTTATTTCTCCTCCAAGCCTGGATGATTGTATTTTCTTTCTTTTTTGGCAAAAAATGGCTAAAATTTATTGGACAATTTTTGACCATTTTAATTTGTACCTGGACTTATGCAGGGGTACTTTATACATGATATATATTCATCATATATATTTTATTACATTATGTATACATTATGCATATTCATCATATGTATATGTACATATATACATATATACTAGAACATATATGTTCTAGTATAGCTGGTGCACAATATTACATTAGTTTCAGGTATACAACATAGTGACTGGACAAATTATACATCATACTATGCTCACCACAAGTATAGCTTACCATCTGTCCTGATATGCTATTGAAAAAAAATCAATAAAACAAATAGGAGAATCAGACCTATAAATATAGAGAACAACCTGGTGGTTGGATAATTTTTCTTAGCAGCTTTTATGAAAAATGCCTACTCCATGCCAGTCACTGAGATTCATGGTGTACATACATTATCTCATGTGACCCTCACCCTTCACCAAGTAGACTTCTCTTTTGTCACAAAGACAACTGAGCCACAGAGAAGTGACTAGCTTAAGGCCACACAGCTATTAAATGACAGGGTTTTCTTTCTTTCTTTTTTTTTTTTTTCAGGAAACCCCAAAGCAGGTTGCTCTTTTAGTTCCTTGCTCCTTCTTTAAGTCAGGTCAGATAAAGTCTCTCTCTTCCGTTGTCCTGTCAAGGTCTGACTGCCCTCACGGAAGATGTGCGCTGACTTATCAGCACCTCCACCTCAAGTGTGAGATTATTTCTGAGCTATCCTCTCACTGGAAGAAAGATGTCACAGTGCATTGCTCTTTGGGGATGTTTTCCTTGGATTGAGGCAGTCCCAAGCATACCCTAAAGGAATTGTAATTGAATTTCTCTTGCTTTTACTCATTGCTGTTAAAGCAAATATGCGGATAATGCTGAGTTTACAGACTCTGTTGGAAGGTTATCTAATACTTGCTTTTGCTCAAGTTACATCTAAGAAACACACCGAAAGGCATGCGTGTAATACTTCGTTTGAGTAATAATGCATCCTGTTTTGTTAGGTTAATACACACTTTAGCATGTGTTTTAATTTGGAAAATGTGTATTATTTTCAGGATGTGAATTTTGATAGCAGGCACAGTGAGAACATTTTTATAATCTTTTGTAAAGATCAGCTCCCTGGAAATCAGTGTTAGCTTAAATTGTAGCTTTTGGTTGAAATGAGAAACCAGTTAGGAAGGTAGCTCCTTGTGAAGCTCTCCAAACATGAAATAAATGTTAGTGTTAAAGCAAATAATCAGTCCAGGAAATGACTGGCTCACCTCTGTAACCGTGGGAAAGCCACAGAAGGCTGGATGGTGTACAAAAAGGACAGGGAACTGGGGGCTGTGCTGCGCCAGAAATCACCTGTGGTATCTTGGACCAGTCGTTCAGCCTGTCTGAGGCTCTTGCCCCTCTAAACACAGCGTGAATGCTGGATGCTTTCTAAGCTATGTTGGATATCTTCCTAGTGAGCTATATTCACCATGTTTTGAAGTATGTGCAATAGCAGGCATTTACCTGTTTTCCAGGATGATGATTATTCTATGTATTTCCCTGGATTCTCTTTACAATGTAAAGGATAATGGAGTTTTTGGATTTAAATGATACTATTCTTTCTTGGAAATCCCAAACTTGTTATTTGTTAAATTTGTAGCTGTCACGTTATGCATGTGACGTAGGTGGATTAGCTGCTTTTATACACTGAAAGGAACTGAAAGATGGAGCTGGCAAAAGGGAATTGACTTTATTGGGGGGAAGAACAGAGGCTAGATGCTAGAGGCCTCTTGAGTTCCAGGCAAGTAACACATTTAGTTGCTTATTTTACAGCCATGATAGGTCTTTCCCATATTTCACAGGTGAGGAAGTGTAGCAAGTGCCAGTTGTGCCCTACACAACGTGTTTGGGCCCGACCCTTGCAGGCAGGCTGGCCCGCAGCTACCAGCAGCACCCGGTCTCGCTCCAGCAGCTGGAGGCTGTAGATCTGTGTGACAGCAGTGCAGAAATGCCTAAGAGGTGGTATGTCCCAGGGCAGTGCTCACCTCAAGATTGCTGGAAGACGATGTACAAATGTTCTAGCGCCCCAATCCCTTAGGCAGGCAACTTTGAGTGCCTGGTATACACGAGAATTTGGAGCACCCCAGTGGTGCCAAGTTGAGTCGCCAAGTATGGGTAACCTCCCTTGTCACTTCTCCACTTACCTACCAGTGTATCCTGAAATTTTCTTCCAAATAAATTGCTTGCTCAGGTCTCCTTCTGAGGCAAAGACACAGAGGCTCAGAGAGTTAGCATGCAGCCCAAGGCCCCATAGCTGGTTAGCAGTGGAGTTGGGATTCAGACCCAAGTCTGCTGGGCCATATTCCTTGTAGGTGATGGCTTATTTCTTCTGTATGAAATAAAACATTATCCTGTGCACTTCTAGTGGCATCACAGATATCACACCCGGGAGCACATGAAGGTAAAATTTCTTTCACACAATTTACCTATAAGTTGAATGCATGGTTCTTACATAAGGCAGTTCAGGGTAATAGAGTTTAGGGTCTTAAATTTTGTTATCAGATGGCTATGGTTTGTATCCTCCTCTGTGCCTAATAAGCTTCTTCAGTTTGCACTAGTTATTTAATATCTCTACGCCTTTATTCTTCCTCATGTGTAAAATAGAAATACAGTCTATGGCACCCCATAGGACCAGTGGGAGGATTCTGTGGAGTAGCCGTCATGTGCTACCAAAGCCCCACATTAGAATTCAGCACATCCTAAATTCACGATCATTGTCAACTACTGCTAATCCTACCATTGTTACTACATTTACCTTCTCACTTGATCTTCACAACTAGTCTGGGTGATAGAAGATGTGTTATCATTCCCATCATATATATGGGGAAGCTATGGTACAAAGAAATTAATATATTCTAGAGAGAAAATCATAGAGCAATGCAATAAATATTTCTTAAGTACTTGTTTTGAGAGATTTTTATACTTTTGACCTCTGTGTTTCTTTTCAATTATTAAATTCTTTTCAATCTGAGAATGGATAAAGCTAAGTGGAAACTTGAGCAAAATAAATGAGGTGAATTACCTCAACCAAGTCTCAAAGTTGTGAGGCAATATTTGCCTTTGAGCAGCTACCCATGGTTTTACCTAGATGTGTCCATCTAAACTCTCACAGCTGCTCTCTCAGCCCCCAGGTCAGCCCCCAGGAACTCCCCTATTGTGGACTGAATGCTCCCCACTCCACCTGGAATTCCCAGCTTGAAACCTTGGGAGTTGGGGCCATTGGGAATGGTTAGGGTTAGATGAAGGCATGAGCCTGGAGCATTATGAAGGGAATCGGGGCCCTTACAGGAGTCGTGGGAGAGCTTGCTTCTTCCTCTGCTCTCCTCTGTGTGAGGATATAGTGACAAGTCTGCAACCCAACAGTTCTGGCACCCTGATCTTGGGCTTCCAGCCTCCACAACTGTGTGAAATAAAATTCTGTAGTTTATAAGCAACCTCGTTTGTGATATATTTTGTTACAGCAGTTGGAGCTAAGACTTTTCCCAAAGCAGGAAACTCTGTAATGCACAGGTTCTTAATCTAGACCATATGGATTCCCTGACATATTATAGAGAATTATGAACTATTCCCGTGAGAGATTTCACAGCTCTCCTCAGCTTCAAAAAGGGTTCTGTGACCTTGCAAAGGTTAAGAACAACTGCTGTGGGCTAGGATACTTTACTGGAGATGGCATGAAACTTTTGTCCTGGAGCAGATTGTGATGACCAACCTCATTTTTATGAATGTGCTTCTCATACTCTCCAGTACCCGATAAGTGGGTCAGGGAATATTATAGCTGGAGGGGCCACAGACATTGTCTTAACCAAATATATCATGTGAAAAAGGAGGAGACTGAGACCCCAAAATATTGCAAGACAATCTGAGCACACTGGTTTATTTTGTTTTTAAAAATCAAGTTATTTTTCATTGCTTCTGTCATAGTTCATGTCTATCAGATCATGCTGTGATTGTCATTTCAGTCCACTGGGTTCTGAACAGTCTGCCTAGAGCTCTATTCTACACTTTACTCCCATGCACCCCAAATAAGTTTATTCTGTACCTTTTGTAGAAGCTTTTGGGACTTTGGACATCATTCCCTTAGCCAAAAATGATCATATTTCTCCCCTTTAAATATTTGCTTTAAGTATGTCACAGGCTTACATAAAGTTTTAAGAGTTGTTTTTGAATCCCTTCACCATCAAATATACAAATTGTAATTAAAGTCAATATGATGAAGAGAATTTGAATGAAGAACAATGCTTTACAATAAACACCTTTAAGAAGACACCATTTGTACTGAGTTAAAATATCTTTAAATCTGCATAATTAAAATAATAGTTCTTATAAAAAAAAAAAACCCAGAGTATGTTGTCCAAGTTATTTGTAACTCGTACTAACACCATGCAAAGTGGGGTTTATTTTCCATTTTCCAGATGGAGAGGCTGGCTGCACTTGGGCAACTTGACAACATTACGTGGATTATAAACGACAGAGGCAGGATTTGAACCCAGCCTGGCTGCTTGTCCACTCCATCACATGCTTTCAATATTTCAGTGAGTAACTGAATGAAAGAAAGAATGAATGGCTTGTAAATCGCACCCATGTGTAATGAGGTTTATTCAGACTAGGCCCCAATCTGGATATGTGAAAATTTAAAGACATCTATCAAAACCTGGTTTTTTTAATGAAAGAGTGACTAGAAAGCAGGTAGGGAGTCATTCTGCTGTGTGAGCTTATGTTTCTCTCCAGATGCACTGTGTGTAGTTCCAAAGCATATGCATTCTATCCTTCTTTGAAAGAAAGGCATGTACTCTAGCTAGACCAGTGGTGGTGATAGAAAGAGAACAGATTAGTGAGTTGTGCAGGATGCATGTAAAAGTATGAATTGAGCAGGGCTGGCTCCTGGTGACAAAAACCATCTCTCTGGCAATGATCAAAGGGAAAACCTCTTTCTCTCAATTCAAATCCTTTGGTTGATTATACTCAAGTATGGTGAGACATTGATACACGCATCATTTTATTTAAAGAGTATTATTAAACTTGTGCTTGTTGCAAGGATTCAGGAATCAATAAGAGGATCTCCTTCACTTGAAGATCTCACATTCTAATGGAAATGATAGCTATGCACACAATTAAATAGTAATGTGCTGGTGTGCCTGGGTGGCTCAGTCGGTTAAGCCTCTGATTTCAGCTCAGGTCATGATATCATGGACCGTGAGTTTGAGCCCTGCATCGGGCTCTGTGCTGCCAGCTCCGAGCCTGGAGCCTGCTTCAGATTCTGTGTCTCCCTCTCTCTCTGCCCCTCCCCCGCTTATGCTCTGTCTTTCTGTCTCTCAAAAATAAATAAACGTTAAAAATTTAAAAAAATAGTAATGTGCTATTAGTATGAATATGAATTAAAAATAATTCATCCAGTCTTCCTGTGAAAAATCACATAAGTTGATACTAGAGTGACAGATAAATGTGGACTCCATAATAATTATATGTATTTCTGAAGTTTTAGTTATTAATTTTATAGTTGAGCTTAGCACTCGTGTGTAGTTTAACAGAAGAGTCATTTACTTTGAACTTATACAAAGCATATGCATGAATAAAGGAATCCTATATATTTCTTAACATTTACTTAATAGAAGTATTAAATTGTGGGGCACCTGGGTAGCTCAATCAGTTAAGTGTCTGACATCAGCTCAAGTCATGATCTCACAGCTCATGAGTTTGAGCTCTGCATGGGGCTCTATGCTGACAGCTTAGAGCCTGGAGCCTGCTTCAGAATGTGTCTCCTCTCTCTGCCCCTCTCCTGCTGGTCCTCTGTCTCTCTCACTTTCTGTCTCAAAAAATAAACTTTAAAAAAATGTTAAAAAGTATTAAATTGTAACAATTATGAACACGGGTGAATTAAAAAAATTTTTTTTTAATGTTTTTTATTTATTTCTAGGAGAAAGAGAGACAGCATGAGCAGGGGAGGGTCAGAGAGAGGGAGTCACAGACTGAAACAGGCTCCAGGCTCTGAGCTGGCAGTCAGCACAGAGCGCGATGAGGGGCTCGAACCCACGAACCGCGAGATCATGACCTAAAAACACAGGTGAATTTTGAATGTAAATCCTGAGAAACTATACAAACACTATCAGAGAAAATATCAGACCATAAAACTCAGATGAAATTCTGTGATGACTAGGTTGAACAGAGAAAAACAAAATAGAAAATGAAGAGCAAGACGCTAAAGAACTATTTAATTAGAAGTACCAGATACAAACTCAGTCAAAGTGGAATGGCATAAAATAGGAAAACATGTTCTAATTAGGAACACTGCAACGAATTTGCATATGCTTATTTGGCTGCAATTATCTCTCTTTGCATTTCCTTAACTATGTCCCTCACAGACAAAGATGATAGTTTCAATTTTTTTCTTTTTTAACATCATTAATAAGCTATGGTACACATTTTGACTCAATATTCTTTGATAGATATTTCAGAGATTAGTATTTAGTCAAAGATAACATATGTTGCTCCAAAGAATTTGATCACTGGGTGGTTTAATCATGAAGTTGTTAATTATATACTAAAAATAAATGAATAAAAAAATGTTTTAGCATTTATTAATAGCTAAGAATATTTAGAATGTTTTTTTAGTTTTATTTATTTTGGGAGAGAAACAGAGATACAGAGAGAAAGAGCACCATCTGGGGAGAGATACAGAGAGTGTGCTAGAGAATCCCAAGCAGGCTCTGTGATGGCAACACTGAGCCCAACACGGGGGTCGACCTCATTAACCATGAGATCATGACCTGAGCCAAAATCAAGAGTCGGAGGCTTAACTGACTGAGCCACCCAGGCATGCCTAGAATGTTGTTATTTTTAGTAGAAATAGAAACAGCTTTTTAATAGTTTTAGAAATAGATTTCTAATAATTCCATAAAATGTACTAAATTATACTCTTTAATCTATAAATATTGAATCTACAGATTAAAGAATTTATACCTGATTTAGTATAGGTATGTTTAGAATCCCTAAATTGAGGGATGTCCCTAAAGTTAATTATGTCCTGTAGATCTGCAGTCTTTACATATGGTATTAAATAAAAATACTGGACTTGATTTCTTGTACCATTAACCTAGAAGAAATGATGAAGGTCGGGAGCCTAAATACTACCATATTTTTCAGTTGAAATAAGGAGAGAATGTCAATCAATTTCTATTTAAAGTTGAGGAGATGGCGAGTGGATTTTGGCTTACTGTTTCACATACAAGGACTCCCTTCGTTCTGACTAATTACAGATTCTGTCAGATATATGATCCTGTCTAACACCAACCCTTTAGATTTCCCTTCCTTACTATATTCCACAGAACTGGCAATGTTTTTGCTGAATTGCTGGAGGAAGAAATGGTTCCCAAATCCTAGTGACTGGACTCAAGTTCATTTCTTGTCACGTGATGGTGTGGCCCAGCAAGGGGCTTGGCTCATCTCTCAATTGCATTTGATGCTTGTTTTCAGGACTGACCTGAGTTTTCAGGAGAAGGTGTGCTGAATCTCATACTGGCTCTTAGAGATCCTGCCTGGAATGGACACTTCTACTCCCATTTTGGTGGAAATAGAAAACCATACGCAACTTAATAGGGACAGGGAGGTAAAGTTCTGACAGGTGCCTAGAAGGTAGAGAGCCAGGAACAGATGGTGGATACCTCAGCTGCTTATGCTTTGAGGTCGTAGTCCTGTGTCATTGCTGGCATGCCACAACATATACCACTGCTAACCAAGGAAAAGAAAATGCCTGAGATTTATCATTTAGGATAGTGACCTGACTTTAACATACTTCACTCTCTTCAAACAGTGTGGCTCCTTTAATAATATAGGGTGTTTTTGATAGGTTATTTGGAAATAGTGACATTATCTCCATGTTAATAGGCAGAAAAGTATCGGCATCACCAGAGAAAGACCAATGCACAGGATGACTACAGGAAGTAGAACCCAACTGAGCACAAGCTATGTGCTCCAAACTAACGAAAGGATCAAATCAAGTGTGTGGAGTGATTTAGAGAGTAATTGAATTGGATCCAGGTGCTTGGACTAAGAGTTAGGTTAAGTCAGAGAAGAAGGCTGATATTGGGTAATCAGACTAAGATTCGCTAGAGGACCACCTGGTTGGCAAGAGTAAGAAAGCCTGCAAGGACTCTGACCATCCAGGACGTTGGCACAGGTGAGGGTATATCATTAGGTTGATGCTCACAGAGGAAAAGTAGGTGAACACCATCACAGTAAGCCTGACAATTGTAGAGTTTCCAAAGGACAGATTGTACAAACAAAAGCTTGTTGTTCTAAGGGTGTACTAGAGAAGGGTACTTGGTAATCAATTAGTACATAACACTCTGCATAAGATGTTTTAGTCACTAGAGCAAAGGAAGTGAGGTTTTGTTTGTTAATTTTTTGCTCTTTGTTAGTGGAGCTCATTATACTTGAACTATAAGCAGAATCACTCCTTTAATGTGAATAAGGAACTTCCTTGGGAGGAGAGTAGGAGTTGAATTCTTCAGTTACTGGGGATGTGTTCATGGGAATGGCTTTTCTCTGGATCTCAGACAAGAGATAAAACTGAGAGACTTAGTAAGGTGACATGGGGTTGAGGGACTGAACCACCACAGAATTTATCACAGAAGGAATACTTTGTTAATACTTGAATGGAATTCTTGCATTTGATGGTTAAAACAATTAAAAGATATCTCTGATATAATAGATCAAAGTAATTATTATAGTCAAGGTGAGATATTATGCAGTTTACCTTTTTAAATGGTAAGGTTGGTTTTTTTTTCTTTTTGGTTACCTGATTACATATAAAAGTGAATAAAGAACTTTGTTTTACATAAATATGATACATAGTATTATATAAGCACACTGTGCATGCCAGGTGGTGGCTGTTTTCTTGCTCTGCTTAAACAGGTGTAACTCAGTTTCTCACATTAAGTGACCATTAATCAGTTGGAGGCAGAATCTCTTCTCACTTGCATAGTAGAAGCTGTTGGAGAACATTAACTTTCTTGAGAACAACAGCACATAATCCTTACTTTACAATAGTGTTGGAAATAGCACCATTCACACCCTTTTGCTATTTGTGAAATGAAGACTTTCATTCGTAAGAAATCTTTTAAATATCTTGTTCTTTAAACTCACTGTTTCCCACAAAACAGGAAAATGGTTTAGAACTTCAGCTATATGAGGACTTTACATCTGTGGCTTTTAATATAAGGATTTCTTTAAAAATTTTTTAAGTTTATTTATTTATTTTGACAGAGAGAGCGAGAGCGAGAGAGCGAGCGGATTATCAGGGGAGGGGCAGAGAAAGAGGAAGAGAGAGAATCACAATTACATGAGGCTCGAACCCACCCATGAAACTGTGAGATCATGACCTGAGACGAAACAAAGAGTCAGACACTCAACCGACTGAGCCACCCAAGTGCCCTCAAATAAGGATTTCTTAATGAAGTTTTTGCATTGTGTAAACCTTTATTTTAAAATTGAACTACCCTAATATGTTCACTTGATCTGGTCTTCAATTTTAAAGTTTTTTTAAGCGGGCTTCACACCCAGTGTAGAAGTCAGTGTAAGGCTTGAACTCATGACCTGGAGATCAAGACCTGAGCTGAGACCAATAACTGGACACTCAACGGACTGAGCCACCCAGGTGTCCCAATTTTAACTTTTTCATTCGATAATTTTTCACTAATACTAATTCATACTTATTTTTCCTTTCAGTTTTTCTCCACATCTTTTCAGTTTTTCCAGGTGAACTGGGGATGTGGTATCTAAATGTGGTATTTCTCTTGATTGGATGGGGTCCCCAAATGTGGGGTGACAATCGGGTGGAAGCCGGTGGTGTGGGAGGTGAAAGAATTCACCTGAGGCAGAACAAGGGAGTTAGAAGGTGACTGGATACATGGTAAAGGAGCAGTGGGCAAAACAGCAGAGGAGAGTCTGTCTACAAGGAGGCAGTGGGTGGGGGCCGTATTAAAGGTGGGAGATGAGGAGGTCTGGTGACATAGTGAACCTTCCTTTTTTTGGTAACTGTGCCTCATTGTAAGTAGCCGATTGGTCAGTTAGTACCTATGGATGTCCTGGGACGGGTCCCTGATGGGCCTATCTGCATTCAGCCAGGGGGTCACTGTGGCTCTTTCTACAGTCCATCACTCAAGCCTCTTTGCCTAAAATCAGCCTCCACAGGGGAGATGCCAGGCTCTGGGGCCACCGCCCACCTGACCCAACCACCTGACCAGGAGGGGTTGTGGAAGATTCTTGGTCTTGTCAGTAGAAAGAATCCAAGGACAGACATGCAGCACATTGGAAAAGTGACCCAGGCAAGGAAGTTTATTAAAGCAAAAAGTGTACTTTCAAGATGAGAGAGAGAGAGCAAGAGAGAGAGCATACTTCACATCCTGGGGGTTGGGTTTCTATCTTGTTTTTTTAAAGTTTTTTTTTTTAAACGTTTTTATTCATTTTTGAGAGACAGAACACTAGCAGGGTAAAGGCAGAGAGAGAGGGAGACACAGAATCCGAAGCAGGCTCCAGGCTCCGAGCTGTCAGCACAGAGCCCTACACAGGGCTGGAATGAAGTGAGACGCTCAACTGAATGAGCCACCCAGGTACCCATGGGCTTCTATCTTTCATTGACAGTAGTTAAGTAGGGGGCAGAATATTCATGACTTGGGGTGGGAAGCAGTGCATCCTGGGCCCCTCTGGTCCACTTCGTCTCCAAGAGCGCTGCAGGTCTGACCTTCCCGACAACTGCCCCAGGTTCCTGGCTGCTGGACGACAGGTGTCCTGTTAGGACTTGACCTCCGCTTTCATGAGAGCCTGCTATTAAGACACAGCTTTTTATTCAATAATGGGTAAAGAATAGTTGATTTTGCTCCATTTCTTATTTCTAACATTTATTTAAAACTGGGGAGCCTGGGGGCCTCTGAATGGCTCAGTCCATTAAGTGTCTGACTTCTGTCCAGGTCATGATCTCACGGTTAGAGCCCTGCATTGGGCTCTGTGCTGACAGTGCAGAGCCTGGAGTCTGCTTTGGATTCTGTGTCTCCCGCTCTGCTTCTCTCTCTCTCTCTTTCAAAAATAAATAAACATTAAAACATTTAAAAATAATAATAAAACTAGGGCACCTGAGTGGCTCAGTCAGTTAAACATCCAACTCTGATTTTGGCTCAGGTCATGATCTCATAGTTCATGAGTTTGAAACCTGCATAGGGCTCTACACTAGCACTGCAGAGGCTGCTTAGAATTCTCTACCTCTCTCTCTCTCAAAATAAATAAATAAGCTTAAAAACATTAGAATTATGTTATGTCAAGTTGGTTTGTTTCAAAATTTGTATAATCACAGGAATACATCATTAATGAATTTCAGTATGATATCTGTACATCCTTGAAGAGGATTTCATTATGTTGGCACATTAGGTATTTTGTACATCATTATATATATATATACATATACACATTTTAAATATACCTTCCATGATATATTTTAACACAATATTATATTCCCTTATTTATATTAGATTGTTTAAAATAAAAAGTTTTATGGTAATATTTTAACATATTTAAATGTGTTATTTTATCACCAAGCATGGAACATAAATTATTTTCGTAATTATTTAAACAATTAATAAAATCCAACAAATCTCTACATCTATTACTCAGAAGCTTTGGGGGAAGGCCAGTACTATGTATTTGTGCTATCAATCAGGAAGGGTCCTTGTCTAACAGAGATTGGAAAAGCAGGTGATTACATGATCCAGGGACACCCTTCCCCCCACCTTCCCGCCTCCAGGTCCATTTACCTCTTCAATACAGATAGATGGTTACTGGCTTCATCAATCTTTTAAGGAGCTACAGAGAAAACTATAAATTGTGGCCCTTCATGCATGAAAACATCATATGTTTCAGTTTTGCAGATAATATTAATGTGATGGTAAAGAAGTATAAATTAACAGCAAAATGATGTTATTCCTAGCATTTTTATTTAAATTGAAGTCTGTGGTGTCTGTATGAATTTTACATGTTCTCCTGGTCATGACTAGGATTGTTTCACCACTTGAAAGTGAAATCGGAATGAAAAAAAGGATATGGGGAAGTTAAGAGGGTGATGGGTTTGAAGGAGATGGGAACAGGTGTTAAGCTGGGATTCCCCAAGAGTTCCGTGATATTTGATAATCCCAGTCTTCCTTACACTTCCCACCTACACACTCTTTAGGAATCAACTTCAAGGCATACTTTCCAGGAAGTCCACTATGATCCTCAAGACTGGGTTATTGTTTGTAATTAAACAATAAACATTTTTTATTTCCCCCATCATACATAGCTCTTCACAGAATGTTAGAATTTATTACTTTCCAGATGTTTTCTTCTTTTGGTAGGAATTATATCTGACTCACTAGTGCAAAATTCATGGTAGTTAAATAATAATCGCTCAGTGAATGAGTGCCTGTCATTCAGTCTAGAAAAGCTAATTGGGGTTTTGTAGTACATTTGTCTTTAAAGAGGGGTAGCATCGGAAAAAAGAAAATGCCTGGATATCAAAGTCAGAACATTTGGAAAAGAATTTTCTGTGTGTGTGTGTGTATGTGTGTGTGTGTGTGTGTGTGCATGTGCATGTGTGTGTGTGTTTTAGGTTAGTGAGTGGAAAGTGTTCTTGACTAGAAATCAAGATTTGAATTCTAATTTAGGTCCTTCAATAGCATATGAATCCATGTGTTGTTGGACAAGCCTCCTAACCTCTTTGGGCAACAGTTTCTGCATTTGTGAAAATAAGGCTCTTAACTTGATTTCCAGGGTTTCTATGAGCACTTACATTATTATTGTATGAAAAGCAACTTGGTATCAGTGACAGGGATAGATCCTAACCTAGGTGAGCTTCTTCTTGAGGAAAGGGTGGCTATTGCCTTGTTTTGTCAAATGTCAGTCAACTCTAGTGGAAGCAGATAATATTGAGAACCTTCCTTATTTGGTGCCAAAGGAATGTTGCTTATTTCATATTATTGCCAGAGATTCAGAAATGCAGACTATGACTGAGTTGCTTCTAAAGTGTAGGCCTTAAGACTTCAGGTAGGAAGAGTAATTTTTAACATGTGATGATTTTTAGATGGAGCTGAAGTGGGGGTACCATTTACTGTAGATAAACCACCACTAGACAAGTAGAAGGTGAATTAGGTGTGACTCCTACTGGGACAAAGAGACCCAATAGAAAGTTAATTTGGTTTCACCTGAGGCATAGACAGGATGTGGTTGGGGGGAGGGATAGACGCAGGGAATCACATGTCATACTCCACATTCAGAAGAGAGAGGAATTGGGGAATGTAGTCCCCAGATCTGTTTCCAGGAAGAATGGGAGCATAGACTTTGGTGAACAACTTAAAATCTCTGCAAATTTTACAGCTTTCAGTAACTGGAAGTGAAATAAGCAAATGCATCCAAGATGCAGTTTGAATCATCATTGTACTTTTTTTGAACATATCCAATATCACATTACAAATATATAGTTATATGGTTAAATATGTTTGTAGCATAACCATAAGGTAGAATGCTATGTAGCTCCTGAAATGCTTCTGTAAATGAATAGTTAATACAATGGAAACAAGTATACCATATGCAGTTAAACTAGCAAGATATGAAAAAAGTTATGAAGTAAAATAACCATTTTTTATTAAAAATATTGTTTCACTAAGTATAGAAAAGAGATTAGAAAAATAAAATTTTAAGTATTAGTGTTTGTTGTCTTTGATAGTAGAATAAGTCATATTCATTCTGTATTTTTTCTATTCATATTTTCTAAATTTTCACAACTGGCATAAGTTTATTTGGGTGGTAAGCAAAAGTCAATAGACATTTACTTTAACAAGTGAGAATTTTCCAATGGTCCAGGAGAAGTTAAATTTACCAACACTCAATCTCAGCTGTTAATTCTAATAGAATTGGTGATCACTTTGGCCAACGGTAGCCAAGCGGACTTATGGTCTTACAAAGAAAATGAACCAGAAAACTTGGCATGTAGAAAGAAATGGTAATTGTGGTTTGTGGCTCTCTTTCACTGTTGTATGAACTGTTCTCATAGTAAAGCAAATGCATAATGTAACACATTCATATAAAGTCTTACCACAAAGCCCATAAAAGCACATCTTCCCCAAATCAGAAGCAAAATGTCTGGAATGAGTGCAGCCTGTGTGACACTGTTGGTTAAAAAATTCAGCAATCCATTATTTATCTTTCTTGAGTTTGAGTTCTAGATTACTGTTGGTCACAACCAAATTAAGCAAATGTAGTTTTCATCATGGGAAGTGCTCACACTTCCCTGTTGATGGGATGTCTATACTTTTAGAGGCCATTTTTCTACATGATTGTAATGAGTAGCCATTTTAACTCATATTTTTAAGTTAATCAGGTTGAGTTCATTTTTCTTTATAAACAGAAAAGTAAGAAGAAAGTTTTAAGAAGAGAAGCCATGGCATTACCGTCAGCAGTCTCTTATTGCCAAGTTGTGACAGATGCCCGTTAGGATGTACACAGAAACACATATCCCAGTCACCTCATCAATGAAATAATCTTCTCTCTGCAACCCAGTTGCGTTCTGGCCCTTCTCCCATGAGAGAAAACTGTCCTTTGATCTATAGGTGTAATCAGAAGTTTGGTTGTGGATTACTTCCTGCCCATGTGGTCCTCGGAAAGTCACTCCAGTGTGTTGTTGGGCCTTGGAGGTGGCTCACCCCCAGTGGCACTGATCACCACCCACCCCGTAGGCATGTCTCTCTGCCAGAGACAGGACATAGTGGGCCAGCCTTTCCTGTATCTCTACCTCTGAATTTCTACATCTCTCAAGACTACGTTTGGGATGCACTGATTTTAGCTTTAGTTGGTCATCCCCATAGTTGCCCAAATCTGATGCATGGCTTAGTTTTTGGGAAACTGAATAATTACATATGGACTTAAACATCATGCAGACATTATTGATGACACAACACACCTACTGAGGGCTGTGAAGGATTTAGGAAACCTCATGTTTATTCACACCTTTCAAATACCGCACAGAACACACTCCAGAATTACTGGTAAGAGCTGAGACAGACAAGGGGCCTCTGTTAATCATTATTCTTCAGCCATAGACAAACTTCATGATCTAGAGGAAGTTTTAGAACTGCCTTATGATAAGCAAATAAGTTGGAATAACTACAATTACATGTAAAAAACTGCTTGAGACAAATAGTTTTCATATTGTACTTTGAAGTTAACAAATACTTCCATGAATTAATTGGTTTAGTGATACCAGAACAGATTTAGGAACAATCAGTACTGGCCTTAGAGAAAAGAGTTCATTTTACCAGACCTTGCTGATACTTCTTGTGAGAGCAGGTATTTGTTCCATAAACTTGCTCACTCCTCCTACCCTTCTATTCCAGGAAAAATGTTAAAGTAGGCATGTGTCCAATGAAAACTGAACTACAGGTGGAAATTTGGAAAGAATTTTGTTATCTTGAAAGTTAAGTTCATATCTCCATTGGCACATTTTTCTGTTTGAGGCTTAAGCATTAATCTTCCTCAAGTGATTGTGTGAATCATCAAGGGCCTGCAAATTATATTAGAAATAGAAATAAATAAGGGCCTTAAAGTTGTTTCTGAAAGTAGAAAGCATCCTTTTCAAGCAGTGTACAAAGCTTTGGTTTGGGAATTGCATCATTAAAATTGTAACATTATATATTAGTGTTCTCCAGAGAAAACAGAGCTAATAGGAGATGTCTGTCTATCTATCTATCTATCTATCTATCTATCTATTTATCATCTATCTATATACTATCTCTCTGTCTCTAAAGATCTCTTATCTATCTATGTACCTATTATCTATCTTTTGTTTGGAATCATTGGATCCCTACTGTCATTCTGAGGGACACTGGCTTTCTTTACTCTGTTTTCAAGGCTCAGGAGAATCACAGAAGGGGTATATTACCGTGTTTATAGTATATAGGTATATCTTCTATGTATATAAAGGTGGTTGTTATAAAGAATTGGAGGTGGGCAAGCCCCAGGATCTGCAGGGTGAAATTGCAAGCTGGAGATCCAAGAGAACCTATGTGTGGTTCCTGTCTGAAAGCTGGTGTTCTTGAGACCCAAGAAGAGCCAATATTCCAGTTCAGATTCACAGGGAGGAACAAAGTCAAGTTCCCAGTTTGAGGGCACTCTCATAAAAAATATTCAGTCTGACACTGGGGGTTGTTAATTATTTTCTCTCTCAGGCCTTCACCTGATGGGATGAGGCCCACCCACATTAGGGAGAACAATCTGCTTCACTCAGGCTACCATTGGTTCAAAGTTAATCTTATCTAAAAACCCCCTCACAGAAACATGGAGAATAATACTGACCAAATATCTGGGCACTCTATGGCCCAGTCAAGTTGATACATAAAATTTATCATCATAATTCCCATCAGTATCTGGTTCAGGAGTTGAAGAGATACAGAAAACAATTGCATAAGAACTTGGTGGGAACGTCAGCAGAAACAGCAGGAAACAAAAGTGGCAGAACCAAAACGTTTTGCTTTTTCCACTGACCTTGTTGGGAGTGAGCATGGGTGTAAGTGTTATGAGCACGCAGTTTGGCGGCTGCAGAAGGAATTAGCCAGTGATGGTGCCGAGATTATTTTCCTTTTACTATAATGGTAACCTTTTAAAATTTGATGACTAGATTTAAAAAGAGTCCATTGTATTGTAATAGTTTATAGTATCGTAAATAGTCAAATATTATTTTACAAGTTCTGGATGTAAGTTAAGATATACTCTCAATTCAGAACTTCTTCTGTGATGAAGATATTCAGCTTTGCTCTTTGCTTGGTTGAAGTTTAAATACTCTGCCATTCAGCATTTGAATAAAATGTATTGTTGTTTTACTTATACACTTTATTTTTTTTGGTTGAAGATTAGAGCAGGTTCAGAAAGGTATTACATTATAAGAACGTGCATTTAAAGTTCCAGGAAAGGTGGTCTTTCCTTTGGGCCCAGGAAGACGGTCTCCAGGCCCCACCCCTCCTCCTGACCTGCCTCTCCTACCCACAGGTTGCTCCCAAGCAACCCTGTTCACGCTCCTCAGTGCACAACAGCAGCCCCTCACACAGGGAGAAGCTTGCTCTGGATGGACCCCACCCCCTTGCTCATATAATTCTCCACATCTGAGCTGCACAATCTTAAAATAAACCCAGCACTCATGCTGCTGACCCCTTGGGTCACATGCACCTGGAGTGGGGGAAGCAGGGGTGAGACGGGGAAGGGTGGCTCCCACGCATATGTTCCCCATGTTGTCTCTTCAACCCTTCCTCCAGTGGAGCTCCAGGCCCGCTGCTCCTTCACAGCCATTATTAAAGTAAGGGCATGTTCGAGTAATCACCTCCCATCCAAGGGCAGTACAAAGTGATTTCATACTGAGAGAGAACATGTCCTCCACTGTGAAGGTCTCTGGTCTGTGTTTTGAATCAACGGGTCCCCATTTTCTTTACTCTGTTTTCAAGGCCCAGGTGAATTATAAAAGAGGTGTATTAGCCATTAGTATCCACTCCTACCGGGATCTAGGGACAGAATCTCTAGTACGTTGTGTTATTTTGAGTCACAGCTTCCCTTTGATAGAAAAAAGAAGGCAGACTGGTGGTGATGCCCAGCTATGTCACTACCCAGAGAGACACGTTGGGGCCACACAGCAAATACGCATACACGGAAAGAAGAGGAGGAAACGATCCCAGCGCCAGGCTTTCTGATGGGGTTGGCAGAGAGCACTGCACTCGAGACTTCCCTTCAGAGGGGACAGGAGTGGGCACTGTGTGGTTGGCAAAATCTCACTCAAAGTTCAGCAAAGATGGAAGGAGGAGTTTTCTGGTTTCTGGTTCCTCATGAAAGGAGCTTGAAAGTCACCAGTCTGCCTTAAAAGCTGAACAAGCTGAAAAATCAACTCTTCTTAGATCCACAAAAGAAGTGAGGTCACAGGGCAAACCACCCCCTGCCCAATTTTATAGGCTGACCGACAAATGCAGATGATCACAACCCACCAGAGCAGAAGCCCCTGCAGAAACCAGTGTTGGGGTAAAACCTTAAATCTAATTGACAAATTGTTGGAGGCTCAGGGCAAGCCTGAGAAATAAAAACTTCAGGGGACCTAGTGATGGGGCTCCCCACATTTCTGTGAGTTTTCTTTCTGAAAGCTCTGTGAGGTGTGCACAGTGAGTGTCAGAGAACACCCCTGCCATACTTCCAGCCAGAGGAGGGAAAGCAATTGTTTTGAAATAACCCAGGGCATCTGTTCTTGTGAAGGAGGGCTGCCCTCAGGAGAAAACACTTACCCAGAGCCTAACCTGAGTATAAGTGACTTGGGGGAAGGGAAATCCCTAATCCCGCCCCTCTCTGGGGGTCCTGCCACCCCCAAGGGGGGCAGGGGAGCTGAGAGGCACGTGTGACATTCGCAGTCCTGAGTCTCACTGAAAGGCTGAGACCTGATCATTGGACATCCTCCCCCACCACCCACCTCAACAGCATGCTGGTTTATAGCCTTTCTCTCACCCAGCCCTTCCTGTCTGGCTATCAAGAAAAAAAAATCACAAGGCACACGAAAGTGCAAAAAACACAGTTTGAAGAGAGTGGAAGTCTTAGAACCAGACTCGGATGTGGCAGGGTGCTGGAGTCATCAGACTGGGAATTTACAATAGTGATAGAGATGACAGCATGAAGAACCAGGGCACGATGTAAGCAGAGAGAGAAGTGTTGAGAGAGCGCCAAACAGAAATGCCAGGAATCAAAAGCACTACCAGAAATGAAGAGTGCTGGTACTCAGTGGGTGAGAGGCTGTTGAGGAAGCCATCTCTGATGAGGACACAGCACTAGAAACAGAAAATCCAAGGGCTGTTGGGGAAATGTAAAGGTGTAACTTTGCGTAGTACAAATACCAGAAGGAGAAGAAAGAAAGGAACTGAGGAAATATCTGAAATATTAACAATGGAGAATTTTCCTAATTCAAAGTCAGACATCCAACCCCAGATGCAAGAAGCTCAGAGAACACCAAGCAGTGTTCTCTGCCAGGAGCACTGGATGTGTTAGTGCCAGGAAATGAAACCTCGATGTATCATCTTCACACTACAGGAAATTGAAGAACAAGAAAAATAACCCTGGTAGAAGCCAGGGGGAAAAGTTGGAAGCTGGTGGGGGAGTGAGCTGTGCTGATGTCTGGGAGAAGATCCCAGTAATGGAGACAACAAGGACCCGGGGCCATCCCTGCAGCAGTGCAGAAGCCAGGGTGCCCAGAGGAGGGGTCTCACGTAGTGGGTGGAGGGGGCACAGGCCCAGAGAAGTTCAACTCCATGGGCCACTGAACAGGCTTTGGCTTTTACTGAGTCCCCTAGGAGTCCCTCTAGGATTTGAGACTGAGGAGTGTCATTATCTGACTTCTTGTTTTGTATATGTAAAACGAAAAATTAGACACTACTGTAAAATGCCAGTTTAAAAAATATTTTAGAGTTTGTACGAAATTTGCTGTGGTACCTGGAGTCAGGCAAAGTGCACAGTCTGAGGCATAATCCCCATATGACTGGTCTCATGTCAGTCACCAGGCACATATTTGGGGGTACACATGGCCATGCTTAGCCTACTCAGTGGAGTACAAGTTTAGCGTTTCCTGCCACTGCCCTCAGGTTTGGTAATTGGCTACAGTGACTCACAGAACTCAGAAAAGTGCTATATGTAAAGATGACAAACTTAGTAATGCAAAAGCATACAAATTAGAAGCAGCCCAAGGAAATGACATGCACAGGGCAAGGTCTGGGAGGGTTCTGAGCGTTAAGTTCCTGTCATCCTTGGGGATGCATTATCCTCTCCAGATTGAAGTGTGACGATGCCCAGAGTCCTGGCTGCTGGAGATGCTCGACCTAATGTGGTGCCCAGAGTCTCTGAGGCAGCTGATAAAGCAGCGATGGTTGCTTAAATCATAACTTCTTGGTTTCTCAAAGACTATTATTCACAATTTTACTTCCATCCTGAACATTCCAAGGCTCTCTTATTTATCATTTTAACTCTATTTACCTCTTTTAGCATTTCTTATAATGTAGGCTTGCTGGAGAAATGTTCTCTCAATTCTGTCTCACTGAAAATGTCTTCATTCCACTTCCACAAGTATTGACATGCAGAACTTTAATTTTTCTATAGTTCTTTGGTATTGAATTTAAAATCTCTCTCTATTTCTTATTGTTGGTTTATAATTTGATTGTGATTTTAGTAAGAAATTGTGTTCTAGATGGTATTGATTTTCTTTTTGAAATCTATTGAGATTTCCTTGTTTATCATCAGTATTTTTAAGAGTCTCTTGTATACTTCAAAAGAACAGACACTCTACTTCTGAGATGCAAGATTGTCTCTGTCTCCGTCACTCTTTCACTAATTACTGAAATGCTTCTGAATGAATGAGTTTCTTTTCTTATTTACCTGTCTGTTTCATTTATGCCTTTTGTGTCATAATTTCTTATTCTGATTTAATAGAAATTTATCCTATTTCAAAGCCTTTGTGATACTTGTATATCATATAGTGATTTCATCTGAAGCAAATTTACAACAAAATTATTGATTTTGTTATCTTCTTAGTATTGGCTAAACTAGGTAGCTAGATGCATCTCCTTGCGTGTTTAGATAGGTTCCTTTTAAGAGAGATTTTTGCTGTTATTTTCTCTCTCTTGCTCTCTTCCTCCCCCTTCCCTCTACATACGGGGTTTGTAATAGTTTTACCATTTACCCATTGGTTATCATCAAGCCCCACCTCGGATCCTGGGCTTTAAAATGATATTTTATATTTCTACCCAAGTTGACATTAGAGATATTGTAGATCTAGTCACAAAGCTAGCAGGTGACTTCACTTGTTCTTGCTCACAAGACTGTGTTTTTGTCCTGTATAGGTCTTTTGCTTTTATTTAAATCCATACCTTCTGTAGGAATTGACGAATTGACTTCAGGCTCCTTTGAGGAGCTGGAATCCTCAGTTCATGTCCTGGATACTGGAGATGGGCCTGATTGGTCCCATCTCCGTGGCCATTCTTTGTCCTGGTTACTCTGAGAAGCCATCTGCAGCCTGCTGGCCTCACCCCAGACCATGAGACCTCGGATTTACTGCCTCAGACTCACCCACCTCCTAGTGTTGTCTCTATCTGGTCAGTTTCTGGTTGTCTCTGAGCCTACCTATGCCATTCATTTTTCCCTCCTTCTTAATTTTCTATTTTTAATGTTTATTTTAAAAAATATTTTTTTTTCAAGTAGTACCTATACCCAACATGGAGCTTGAACTCTCAATTGTGAGATCAAAAGTCGTGTTCTACCAACCGAGCTAACCAGGCACCCATATTTTCATTATTAATATACTGTTGTTATTTCTCTATGACTTTTTACTTGGAGGGTCTCACTAATCTCTTTGAATCTTGGATACTTGCCTACAATCTCAACACTGTTATGTAAATACTATTTGCTGAGAACTACAGATGTTCTGTTTGGCTCTATTATTAAATTTGAACCTAGCATATTTTTGATTGTAATAAATTGAAAAGATCTGTTGATTCTATACAATTGTCATCTCAGATGATGGGAGAAATGTGGCTAATATTTTGAAAGAGATCAGAACTATCAATTTTTTATTTTCATTTGTGTTGAAATGTATTGATTTTTTTTACTGTTTTATTCTTTGAAGATTATATTGCTTAAAGCTTTTTGTAGAGTAATAATGAAGATCCTTGTACATGCAAAAAGCCCATTCTCTTATGCACATTTATTTCCAGAATGAGTTAAATGCAATTTGCTGGCCTTAACAGTAAAGCAGTCAAATCTTGTGAGAAAAAAATTAAAAAAATTTTTCTTTCCTTTGTAGAGCCCACTTTTTAGCCTGATAAAAATAGCCAATCTTTTTTTTTTTTTTTTTCTTGTTCATGTACATTGGTTCTTTTCCTTTTCTCCTTTGTGCCCCTGCACACATTTAAAATGGTGGATTAGTAGTTTAGTATTTTGAAGAGGTGATTTGGCCACTGTCCAGGATACTAATGCAACATCTATGGCTTACAGGGAGAAGTTTGCTATTTTGAGTGTTATTTCCTAAGACCTCAGAAGACCTGCCAGGAGAGTGTGTATATTCCCTCAGTGGATCTGTGTCAGTGAGCTCTTCAAAGCACAAGTTACCATGGGCTAAGTCTTCATCCAGTGCTGTGTATGAGCCATGGGTCTTACCAGCTTAAAATCAAGGCATTGGCAGGGCAGCATTCCTTTCTGTATGCTCTGGGTAGGATATGTTTCCTTGAATTTTCCAGTTTTGGAAGTTACTCACATGCCTTGGTTTATGGACTCCTTTCCCCCCATCTTCTGAGCCAGCAATATTGCATCTCTCTGATTCTGCTCCCTTGTCATATCTCCTTTGGCTCTCTCTTTTGATTCCTTTTTCTACTTTTAAGGGCCCTTGAGATTACATTGGGCCTACCCACATAATCCAAGATAATCTCTCTATTTTAAGGTAAACTGATTAGCCATCTTAATTCCATCTCCAACCTTAATTTCCTTTTGCCACGTACCCCTGACATCTTTGTAGATTCCTCAGGTTGGGGCATTGACATCTTTGAGGGGCCACTATTCTACCTACCACACTCAGCATAATGTTTTTAATGACATAATAGGAAACATTCATTGAGCACTTACCATTTTCACTGTATTTAGTATTTTATATGCTTTGTCCAAAAAGCAATCTTAAGAAGTAGGTACTCTGATTATCTCCATTTTATAGATGAGAGTGTGACATGGAGAGGGCAGGGACACTTGCCCAAGGTCATGTACTGAGTCAGGGCTAGCCTCCAAACCCATGTGGTGCTGCAATCAGCACCCTTAACACTTTGCTCTACTGGTTTTCTTCTTTTCTTAATTTATACTGCCACGTTGCCCTTTCTCTGAAAAATTCTCCTATGCATTTAGAGTGCTATCCCTATGGGACCATTTCTTTGCAGTGTGGCTTTATGTGACTATAATTATTTGAAAGATGAGTAGATAGTTGGCTCAAATTGACCCCACTGGATTTCCTCTCTGAGAGCTTGTGATAGAGTTTTCTGATTAGTTGATTGGAGGCACTGAAGTAAGGAGGCCATGATATTTTAGTGTCCCAGTAACTATATTTGACCCCATATTTGAAAAAAAAGAGTCAGTTATTTGTAGATAGAGAAATGAAACAGAGTCAGAGATAGAAGTAGAGAAGATGCTTGTGTGATCCCAAAGGAGAGTATTGTCTGGGTTTGCCATGTCTTTCCAGTTCTTCATTCCATTGCTCAATGAATCTCTCTCTATCATTTGCTTTTCGTTTTGTGACATGCCCTCTGAGCCTTCCAGTATATTCTGTATCCATGAGAGATAGTTTTCTTACTCTGTAAGCTAGTCTGCATGGGTCTCTTTATCTTAAAATCAAGAGTTTAACAAAGATTCTTAGTATATTACTTTTGTAATCCCAGCTTCTTTCTTAAAATATTTATCAAGTTTGCCTTGTAAGTAATGTGGATAACACCAGGCTCCGTGTATATAAGGAACTTAAATGCTGAAATGAACCATACCAGCATGGTGATGGCAATGCTTTAATCATTTTATTTCAAAATCAACTTACCCTTAAGAGCATGAGACGTTTCAGTATTATCACCATTTAATGACATCATAAAACAGATTATTCAAGGAGTTTAAAGTAAGTTTTAACAGAGATTATTTCCATTTATTCCTATATGCTAATATTTTCAAGATCAAAAAAAAGAGAGTATACATTTTCTTTCTCTCTCTTTTTATACTGATGGAAAGATAGAAGGATTTTGTCCCTACTACTCAATATGTTGGGTAACGTGTCCCTCTTTAAAATCCTAAAATTATCCACATAGGCAAGTGGTTCTCAACCAGAAGCCATTTGAAAATTTTGAGTGAGTGATCGTTAAGAGCTTCTATCATCTGCACATTCCATGAAACCTACCATTTTATATCATACAAATCATACTTAGACCTTGCATTTGAAGATAACAGAACTTCCCATGCATTTTAATGATCATTTAAATAACTCACCCCAAATGGCAGAAAGGATGATTTTTTTTTCACTAGGAAACCTGGGCTTTTTATAATAACATACGTTAGACATTGAGGGAAATAGATGTTATTGCAAAATACAGTTTGTTGCCTGAATACAAGACACAAGTATTTCTTCATGCTTATAAAAAGGTATGAGGGGAAGGTATCTAATGCCCATTACAATTAGATACCAGGGTAAAATTTATTTCAGAGAATTTTCTCCTCAGATTCATCTTTTTGAAAGCTTCCACCAATTGTAATGCTATGGGAAAATCATGAAAGGGCAATAGGGACAAACAACAGAGGTGAATAGCATTTTTTATTTTAATTAATAAGCCACCAAATGCTTATGGAAAACCTCCTTTGAATTTAATCTGGAACAAGGGACTTTTTGAAATGATTCCTTCAAGCAAAGATTTTCACATTTTTACTGCTGTCTTGGCAATGAATGTGTCAGTGACACTGAATGAGTGTCTTAAGACCGCAGAGATCCTTAGAAACCCCTGTGGGAGGGTGGTCCTGACTGGGGCTGTGCAATAAGACACACAAAGGCACCACATCACAGTGCTCAGAGCACATGCATGGGGTTCCTGTGGGTGATCTGAGGACAGCGGAGCACCTCCCCCAAAGAATCCATGAAGAAACCACTAAATCAGCCTCTCGGAGATCATTTGACAGTAACTTTAAATCAGCCAAAATTAAAAAGATCACATGGCAAAATTCACGTCCTGTGTTACAATGCTGAAATCAGTCGTTGTGAAATGAATAGTCCTGGCACCGGTCTGTCCGGAGACGGTTGCCTTTCTTTTTGTAAGATTTTTCTCTTACGTATGGACATATATTGGTGAGTGGGTAGGAGGACAATTTAACTTTTTTGTAAAATAAATTATGTGAGATGCTTAGAGCTTAGAAGGTGGTACTTGACACTATTATTTTATCATCAGCAACTAACTATTAGAGGCCCAGAGAGGGGGCTTATAAATATGTGAACAGGAAGCAGCCCCAAAGAACATGTGAATTCCCTCACAATGGCACCTCGAGGCCCTGGAAGGTTGTCTCGTGTGTTTGATAAAAGTTTAGATTCAATAGAATAAGTTTCCTTCTTCTTTTTTTTTTTTTAATGTTTTATTTATTTCTGAGAGAGAGAGAAATAGAGAGGCAGCGTGAGCAGGGGAGGGTCAGAGAGAGAGGGAGACACAGAATCCGAAGCAAGCTCCAGGCTCTGAGCTGTCAGCACAGAGCCCGATGTGGGGCTCGAACCCACGAACCATGAGATCATGACCTGAGCCAAAGTTGGATGCTTAACCGACTGAGCCACCCAGGTGCCCCAGAGTAAGCTTCCTTCTTAAACACTGGATTCATTTCTTGAGCACTACATTAAAATATTTTAATAGCCTTATATCAGATGATAAAGAGGAAAGTTTTTTTTCACCTCAAATTATATATTGGTATAATGACATTCCACCTTTAGGGCAACAATCTGCCTTCCTGCTCTTATAAATCTGCACTGCTCTCCAAGGCTTCTCCTCTCCGCTTGCAGATTATGCTTCCATAACGCTCTTCATAGGCATCTGCGGCCGTAGTCAGGAGAGCATGTGACTCTTGATCTCAGGGTTGTCAGTTCCAGCCCCACGTTGGGCGTAAAGATTGCTTAAAAAAATAAAAATCTTTAAAAAATAATACTTTTCAGTAGGTTTCTTCTCTTGAATATCAGAAGTTTAGAACTGGAAGGGGCTTAGTGCCCATGAGGCATGATGTCCTTGCTCTTGTTCTAATGTGAATAAATAAAGCTGCAGGGAGATTGAGCAACTCCTCTCGAATTACACAACCTAGCAGATTAGTCCTCACCAAAGGTTATAGGAATCCCAGACAAGCATGGGGTCAGTCCTGCTTCTTAGATAAGTTCATTCTGATGGGATTTATATACAGTTTTTCCATGCTTGTTATTTTTACATAGTGTCCTGTCCTTTTCTCTTTCTATCTCATAAAATTATTCTTCTGGGCCCTCTCTGCTGGATCTGAAGCATGAAATTTAGATCCAAGCTGTCTAGGCATGAATTTTGGCTCTGCCACCTGTTAGCTGTGTGACCTAGGGCAAATGACCAAGCCTCTCTGTGCCTCAATTTCTTTTGGAAAAATGGAAATAATCATTGATGTGAGGATTATAGAGTATTGCATATCAAACTCTTAGTACAGACTTGGTTCATGGTAGATACCTGGAAATAGTAACTATGATAACTGCTTTTATTATTATTACCATCATTTTCAAGATAGCGTCCCAACATGTCTTGCGTTCCTTATCTTCCACTTGAAGCCAGCATCTCCAAGTTGGGTTGGTGGAAACACGAAAGACGCAGTAATCAGTAGTGACTCCAGTTGTTCCGATTTCTCTGCCATGAACCAACAGTTACTTAATGAACAAATATTACTGATTTTGAACTTCTAAATATCTGTTTCTCTCCTCATCTCTCCAATGCTATGGCTACTGCCTAATTCACATGCCCATCGATCTGGTTCTTTTTTTTTCTTCAGTTTTTAGTATATAACCTTTACATCTTTATAAATATGAAATACAAATAAACATTTTTATCTGTTACAAAGATAGGGTGCTTAGGAAAACCACAAAACCATCAACTCAAGATACCTGAATTCGGTTTTATTAATAAAATAAATTAAATAATAATTCATGAATATTCACAAAGGACCACAGACAAAGCTGTAAACAAAGCTTATGCACAAAACAAAAGTCATCAAATGCGAGGCTTTGGATATATTGTGTAATTACCTTGGATGTGTCATGTTTCTTCCCATTTACAAAGTGCAAAGCCTCAAGTCAAGGTGTTAACTTCACTTCAGTCACAAGTTAGGATCCTGTTTGTTCTTCAAAGTCCCTGGTGCAGAGGGACTGGCCTGCATTGTCTCCGGCCTCTGGAAACAAACCAAGCCTTCCTCCAGCCCCGGTCTGTCTTCAGACACATAAATTCTCACATGCTGCCTTTGTAAACATTTGCATATACTTCTTCTGCTTATTTCCATTTATATATGTCTCTCATCATATAAATGTTTATTTTCCTTATAGAAAAATAACCAAAATAAAGGAAAGCTCGAGGTTGCCTCAGTCTCTTCCTGCCTGTTTTTTTTCATATATTTTACAGTTATGATCAGCCTTATTTTATAAAAATATATGTGATCTGTCACTAAGTCAGGTTTTAGAATAAATTATCCAAACAATAAAGCGTTTACATTTCTGTCGAAAACAAGGTACTGCTGCTGCTGCTGATTCTGAGCTTGTATTTTCCAATAATCTCTGTGAAAAATTTGTTACTGGGCAGACGAAATAAGTTTGCCCTTGTTTCTCTGTTAAGTTTTCACTTAACCATGTTAACATTAACTTAACCAGTTTCTCTAACCATGGTAGATAAACTACTCTATCACATTACTTACTGTAAAACTCAGTACCTAGTACGACCTAGAAGCATGATTCTTACAGTATTTTCTGCTTTTCCCTGTGCAACGTCTGCAGGTCTTCACGGAATTTGGGCACCGTTTATGGAAAAGTTAGGAGACAATGATTTTGTGTGTAGCTTCATTTCCCCAATGATGCTTTATGTTAAGATATTACTTCTTTCAGATGCTTTATGTTAAGATATTACTTCTTTCAGATAAGGTTTAAAAGCAACATGATCTTGCTAAATCACTAAAAATGAAGAAAGAAAATGAATTAACAAAAGACCATTACACTCTCCGTATGGAAATGTAAGAAAATACTGAAGATGAACAGAAGTCACTTCAAGCAGGCTCAAGCAGAGCTTTGGGGCGTTTTATTGCCTGTGTTATACAGAATGCTGCTTCTCATCCCGTCTCAGACGGTAGGAGCCGGCTCGCAGTGGGGAGGGTTTTGAGGATGACAAAGATGAGGTCCAGAGTGCACCTGAAACCAGTGAATAGTTCCTGTTCCTTTTCTTCCTGTCGGCTTTGTTTCACTTCAAGTTTTAAAAATAAAAAGCTATCATTCTACTTCCTTCTTTTTGTCACAATTTAGCGGTGACATGACTGGAAAAACACTGGGAAAACCCACGCATTGAATATGTAGGCGGTTAAGTGTAGCCGGTACTGGATTCAGGGTTCACAGTTATGTAGCTGGCAACCAGGTCTTCCCACAGATTGCTTTCCATGTGATGGAGTTTATGTTATTATTTTATGTTATTTTACTACTCTTCCAGCTTTACTGAGATACAATTTAGGATAACATTGTATAAGTTTAGCCTGTACAACATGTTGATTTGATACACTTACATGTTGCAAAATTATTACTATCATAGCATTAGCTGGCACCTCCACACATCACATAATTACCTTGTTTAATGCATGTGGCAAGAACATTTAAGATCTACTGTCTTGGCAACTTTCTAGTATATGATACGGTATTATTATTATTTAAATATATTCTTAAATTTCAGCTTACTGAGGTATAATTGACATATTAAATTATAAGTTATTTAAAGTGTACATGGTGGTGATTTGGTTATAATTCTGTATTGTTAACTATAATCCCTATATCATGTATTAGATCCCCAGAATTTATTAATCAAATAAGTGGAAGTGTATGTCCTTGGACCGACATCTCCCCATTTCCCACACCCCCCAACCCCTGGTACCACAATTCTAGCCTCTGTTTTCATGAGTTTGGCCTTCTTAGATTCCACATGTAAATGACACTGTACAGTATTTGTCCTTACTTGCCTACGACAGTAGCCTGTGGGTTGACATTTAACAGCAACATTTGTGAGCACCTTCTTATCACATCTTCAATTTGACAAGGTTCAATATACTGGTAAAAAATTTGCCTGAACACACAGTTTCTTAAACTTTGGATGTTTTAGGGAAGATTTTCAGCCTTTTTGTCTCAAAAATGCCTTGCTTTTCATGCTTTAAAAAGAGGTAAAGCTGGAATTTCAAAGGAGTACTTCTTTGTTGTTCAAATATTTAATGTTTTGAGAATGGGCCTTTGATCTCTGATTTTGGGAGCACAAGATCTACAAATCCAGAATTGTCATAAAGTTATGAAAAGCACTGGCACGAAAATGTAGGACTTCCAGATGCATCTATTACAGCTTCTTATCCGTGGCATTTCTGCAACTGAAGGTTATAGGATATAGGGTTTTTTTGTTTTATTGTTTTGTTTTTTCCAATGACTTTGAGTTAGACTATTCTCCATTTCTTTGACTTCGGATTTTCGTCTTTGCAGCTTTTTCTTTTGATCTCAAGTTCTCTTTGAAGTCATTTCTTGCTGGACTTTTGAGGGACGAATAACATTTCGTGCAGGCAGTATCATCAACTCCATACTCAACTTGACTCGTATGCAAAGCAGGTTCACGAGGTGCTGAGTAGGCTGTTTTGATATAATGATCATGTTGGTGGAGGAAATTTATAAGTCATGTTGGAGACAGAACATCTGGTGTAGCTGCAGGGAGTTTCTTTGAAGAAAATATAAATTCAAAAGTGTACATTGTATCAGGTTGAATGGTCATGGCTTCAGGAGAAATTGCAGAATTGGTGCCCAGAGGGATGGTAGGGATGAGTAGAGCTGTGTTTCTGGAGGCAGACACAAATGTTCCAGAGCAAATGAGGGGTGTGGGCTGACTCTGCATGACCTGTGTGACCCCTGTGGCTATAGTAGCTGGAGGGTAGAGATGAGGTGGGCTGTGGCATTATTCAATAGTTAGGGCACTGGCGGCTGTGGACACGGTAGGCTCAGTTCTATTTAAGATACAACTTCAAACAAGGAGTAACTTCTGGCTGTTTTAAGTCTGAAGAAATGAAATTTTGAAGAATTTTCATTTTTATGGAGATTCAGGTTTAATTCCACTTGTTTTTCAAGTTGAAATATGCTGAATGTCACATTAGCTGGGGACAAGAGACTGCAGGCTACCTGATGAATAAATTATTAGAGACTGTGAAGTAGTGGATTAACTTCTGGACCTGCGGATATTAAGGTCTGGCGTCTTTGATGATATGTCTCTTTGCTTCAAGTGTTTAACCCAGGATTAGATGTAAGGTAAGAAGTTCAGAGACCAGTTTGAAATATGCCAGTTGTGTTGAGGTGCATGAGATTACACTGTGGTGCCCAGGATGCTGTCGTGTCTGTTGGGCTATAATGTGGGTGGGCTCTCCCCATGGACCATTCAGAACAGGTGGATGCTCTGTGTGCAGAGATACAGGAGTATTCTGGCCACTCTGGATGGTGGGGCTAAAAACACCACATGATTACATCTGGGGGCAGCTAGGTGTATTTGCTGCCTCCATGAAACTCAAAGTATGGTACCAGATGCAGTGGAAAATTAAAAACACTGAAGCACTGGGGAATCTGAACTGGTCCTGTCTGAACCATTCCTGCCGAAATGGTTCATTTTTGGACTGGTCGCCTTGAAGCTGTTGCTCCCTGATGCTGTGTGTTGTATGTCCATTCCTTCTGTCCCCTTCACTTCCTTGACGTTCGGTATTATGTGACTGCTGGTCCAAGTTGAGAGAAGTCATGTGACTGCACAAGTTAGAAATTCCGAAATCAATCCTAAGGTTAAACACTTCTTTGCCGTGATGCTCTCCTACACTCTCTAGAGAGAGTCACGTGGTAGACATGTAGGTGTTTATACTTCTGCCTCCAGACATCACAGCCTCAAGTACCGCAGGGAAGTTTTGAAATGCATTACATGAAAGTTGGAAGTTAATTTGGTGGCTTCAATAGACAACTAACATAATTGCATAACCAGGTCTGTTTGGAAGGTAGTTTAGGCCTTAGCAGACTACTACTTGTCTTTTCTTTCCACACGCGTTCTGAAAATGGAAAATTCAAACTATGATGTTTTTGGTGGATCAGATGTGAGTGAATTCATCTCTACTGGATGCTTCTTTTCTAGGGAGATCCAGGGACTGACCCCATGTTCCCTCTGGCTCCTCAGGCTGAGCACGCAGGGCTCTTGAGCAGGTCGCGTTGTCTAACGGGAGCAATGGCAGGTGGGGTCACAGCTCTCTGTTTTTCTCTTTTCCTTCCACTGCTGTCCTGCCTTCCCTCTCTTCTAATTTTTGTAGAGTCTCCACGAGCTCAGTCTTCTCCATAGTGTATTAAGTGCACTTTCCTTGAAAATCTTAACTTGTCTTCCCACCTTTGGCATGACTTCAAATTCATGCTTCGTATCTCAGACATGTGATTTCTTCAAATATAGAAATGGGATCCTATGACTGCCCTGCTTAACTCCACTGTTATCTTACTAAAGAATATCATCCTAATTCTTCAGTATGACTTACAAGGCAAGTAGCCTATTGTCTGAATCCTTCTTTCCTACTGTGGTCCTATGTGTTTGAATGTATAGCACTTGATACATGTTGAAACAAGTAGGTTTGATTTTAAGGCTACATGGAACAGAGTAGGAGAATCTTATTTGGGAAAGAAAAGCAGTATTAGTTCATCTTAAGTGTTGAGACGAATTTGGTTTACATTTAATCTTAATTTTTGATGGTGCAACAAGAAAGTATGGAATATGACTTCTGGGCAAAGATTTCTTCTACAAGTTTGCTACAGTCATCTGTGACTTATGAGATCTTTCTAATTGAAGCCTCTTCCTAAAAAGCTTCGCAATAATTTTATCTGTAAGTAATAATTTATTCTGTTGTCTTGACTATAGTTACAGATGATCAAAATCTAGAGATTAAATGTCAGCATTTGATGCCTACCTGATATAAATTGTGTCATTTTCATAAAGCCCAGTTATCAGCATATACTAGAGATAGCATACAACTTTATGTTTGAAGTGTTGTTGTTATTATGACCTGTGACAGGAATCCCCCTTCACTGAGCTTTAGCTAGGTGGCAATTTCATTTAAATATGTAAGTGTTATACTTTCTGTCAAGGAAAGTATAGAGTTTAGGACTTAACAAAATTCTTAGTAAAATGTCTTAGAATAAGTCTACTGTGAACTCCAGCAGTAATACCAGGAGCTCACTATGGGCATGAACTCATAGATGGTGTGTAAGGTCCTTTCACAACCAGCCAGCATGAGCTGTGCCAGCAGCTTTGGTTAATGCAGCATCACATGAGCAAAATAACATACATTCCATTTTTCTCTGAAAGTGAAATGCTCTTTCCAAATTTTGATACATATTGCTAAATTATTTTCTAGAGAGCTTGCATTGATTTATACCCACAATGTATATGAAAATGTGTCCGTACCCCACAACCTTATAGTTATAAAAGCAAACTTTCAGGAAATTGTCAATATTCCAAATCTCTGCCAAGCAGATAAGTGAAAAAATTAATCTTTTAATTTCTGGTTCCCTAATCACTAGTGAAATCAATCAAACATTTAAAAATCAGGTTTATTGATGCACAATTTAAAAATCCTTTATAGGTTTAGAGTTTCATAAGTTTTGTCAGATACATGCAGTTGTTCACCAACACCACACTCAAGATACTGAACCCTTATTTCACTCTTGTGCCCCTTTCTGTCAAATTTCCTGTCTCTGGTCTGGCCACTGACATTGCTCTGGCCCTCCTGTTCCACAGAGACTGAGAGAAAGACAGTGCAAAGCGCTGGGTTCACCAAGAGGCACTTCCCTCCTCTCTGTGATCTTATCTTCCCAAGTCTTGGCCCTCTTATCAGTCTTGTGATGTTTTCTGTATTCCAACCAGCTTTTCTAAGTGTCCCCAGTGGGTAAGTTTGTCTGATACCATATGAGTAGTAGTTCCCTACTTCTGGTGCCAATTTTGTATTAGGGTATGCTATGATGTGGTTGGAAACACTCTATAGGTCTGTGTAGCTTATCACATTAAATCCAAGTGCATTCCCTCTTCATGGTGACACATCTATCTGTTGTGGGTTGGTTGGAGAGTGAATCTGCTACACAGGCTCACTCAGGGTCCCAGGCTCCCTTATCTGTAGTAGCAGCAGAGACATGTCTCAGTTTGTCTATGTTTTCACCAATACTTCTGCCTATATATCAGAACTACTCACTTGGTGCCACTTAACTGGAAAGAAGGTGAGTGACATAAAGTTTGACCCCTAGGGAGGGGAAGAAAGCTGGTGTACAGGTGCCATGGAAACAAATATTTATTGCGAGTCTACTAGATGCCAGGCCCTGTGAGAAAAGATTTATATGTATTATTTCTATTTCTTGCAAGAATCCTATGGGATAGATATTCATCTACTTTGTGAGATGAGGAAACTGAGGATTATATATATTTAGTGTTTGTCTGTAGGTCATGCAATTGAATGTCTCCTATTTGAAACTCTATGCTTTTCCCAGTAGGAAATAAATTATTCAGGCAATAAATATTTGCAGACTTAAATAAATAAGGTGTGTTATGGTAGGTAGCACAGTCTTATTCAGTTTCTTTTTGGAAAGAATTACTGCTGATTCAAAACTTACTCTTTCGTGAAATATGTCAACGAAGAATCTGTCATCTGTCACCTGTGAGATGATCTCTAGCACATGAGAACTGAATTCTGGAACTAGTTAGCTTGTTTTTTAAAATTTATCCTGATATCTGTCATTGTAGAAGATAAAACCACTTTTTGTGCAAAGAGTCTATAGACTGAAAAGGTAGGAGCTATAAAATGCAAGCCAAATAGACATGTATTCTTGTGGGAAGCGTGGCTCATAGGAGATTTTCAATAGAAATAGTATCGTGGAACAGCAAATGGCATCAGCATATTATGCATGTTTTCTTTTTTAATGGTTAAGGTTTCAGTCTCAAACAAATAAACCTTAGAAGAAGATATACTGTGTCTGACAGACTACATTTTGGGTAAAATAGGAGATTGTGGCTGAGAAAAACGTGGCCCCGAGAAACCACTTCCTTGTTTTCATCTCGTGTGTCGGAGGATGTGTTGTGACAGCTGAACAGAAGGGAATTTTGGAGGCTGTACTGCTTCTTAAACATGTCTTATTTACGTGGAGATTAATCATCGCTGTGCCAAATCTGGAATGTGGAATTACAACACAGGGCGACATGCTTTTTGTGAAGTAGGGCTGCTGGGGAGGGAGCGTCTGTCACGGGCCAGACATTGGCCCAGAGTTTCACAGACAGGTTGTCAGGCTGCTTAACAGGAGTTTAAAAACATGAAGCCAGCACTTTGGATTATTGTTACCATTATGTAAACTCAACGTGTCTGTACTTATAAGGTTCTGGAAAAGCCTGCTGAAGGTTGATAAAGTAAAGTTTTAGAAAGTTAAGGGCCTGGGGCACCAGGGTAGCTCGGTCAGTTAAGTGTTGGGCTTTGGCTAAGGTCACGATCTCATGGTTTGTGGGTTTAAGCCCTGCGTGGGGCTCTGTGCTGACAGCTCAGAGGCTGGAGCTGCTTCAGATTCTGTGTCTTCCCCTCTCTCTGCCCCTGCCCTGCTCGCACTCTGTCTCTTTTTCTCTCTCAAAAATAAATAAAACATTTAAAAAAAGAAAAAAAAGAAAGTTGAGGGGAGGGTCCATGAAATGTAATCAGACCTCCAGTCTTTGGGGTGAAGTGGGAAGGCACTGGGGCTGTGACTTGTGAGGCCCTGAGGTTAATAACCTGCTGAGAATGCAGCTGGGACTGTCAAGTGTCTTTATAACTATGTATTCACCAACAGTCTGAGCAAAAGTGAAGCCCTGAGATGAGTTTGATTTTGGTGGTGATTCTGCAGTTCCCTGTGCCCGTGTGGTCTCGGCAGAGGACTCCTGTCATATAAATGTGAGTTCTCTGTAACAAATTTGCTGGGCTGGCTGTGTTCACAGCCTGAAATGTCTGCCCCTCCTTTTCTAAGGTCCTGTGGTCACTGCTTGCTGCTGTGAGTAGGACTAATTTCACGTGGTTCTTGTGCCCAGCCCTCCGTGATGCTCCACTCTGGGCCCGAGCTCCTCCCCAGGGCTGTGCTGTGCAGGTCTCTGCCCTGGGATCTTCAGTCCTCAGGGGAGCACACACGAGGGGGACCTGAATGTTCATTGTGGGCTGCTTTTGAAATGACTATTTTTATACATATTTTGTAAAATTATTTCCAATTTAGAACTTGGATTTGAAAAGGGCACCTTTTGGGTTCATATGTATTTTAAGGAACAACATAGGAATTTTACTTGGTGGTTGTTATCAGGTTATGCCACAGGAACTGGGTTTATTTCCTGCCTACATAGCATATTCCCGAGGGGCAGAGGGAACCCTACTCAGTAGTATCGATCTCTAGGACCCATAATGTGGTAGACACCACTGACCTTAACCTTATCAACTGTGCTGGCTAGAAAAAAAGAGAATGGAGTTCTCACTTAATGCTTTTTAAAGCTTCTTTCTTGAGGTGCTAGATGTCACTTGTGCTCATATTTCATTGTATGGAGCAAGTTGCTCAGCTGTGCTTGATTTCAAGCAGAGAGGGAATCCAACTGGGGTTGAAAGAGATCAGAATTTAGCTTAAAAAATGACCTCAAAATGTCTCCCATCATATTCCTTTAACCATGGACTCTGACACTCTGTATGCTGCAAAATCACAGCTTTCCTAACCGCAAACATCTCAGAAAGTTACTGTGTATTTGTTTCCTGACTGTTATGAAATAATTCCATTTGTTCCTAAAACAATGCTATTTTTCTATTACAATGTCCTTAATGTAGTTAAGTAGTTAACAAAAGAGCATGAATGTTAGAAGTACCCTATGATCTAGTAGATCATTTCCTGGGCCCTCAACACCAGAGATGCTGATGAAATAGGTCTTGGATGAGGTCCCGGAATCTGAATTTTCCCAAAGTTACCACAGATCATCATGATAATACTACTTTATGTCAAACTATCTGGTGCACTTACTCTAGCGAATTATTAAGCAGTAGGCAGGTGCCATTTTGCTTCTGGTATAGAAGGAACACCAAGACACAGTTAAGAAACACAATGAGGAGCTAAAGGGCTTTAGAATTAGCTCTAAATTTTATGTTTGTTAGTACAACTTCTGTAAAGGTGAGAGTTTTCTTATCTAGCTACTGAAAGAATTACATAATTTTGTTCCTAGTCTTTGTTGTCTCAAACTCCCTGAAAGATTTGACACTAAAAATACATTCAGCAAGTAGCAGAAGAGACGGAAATGTGTTTGTAGACTCTGGATCACCTTTCATGGCTGTGCCTGCAGAGACCCCATGCAGGACTCTGGCTGGTGGCCTTTATAGTTTCTCCTCTGATGGCAGGACTTTTACCAAGGAGAGAAGTGCATCTCTTGTGACATGGCCCTACATGAGCATCCACTAACAGTGCTCTGCACATTTAAGAGGCTTAGAAACTGTTTAGCAAATACAATTTCATCCTTCTAAAAATAAAACAAAAGAAAGTCCGATCTTCATTATTGTGGTTTTTGTTCTACTAAGCCTCTTGTTCAACACTTCCCCTTATAGAAGAAAGAAGTGAGGTCCCCTGTATTTGTAGCACTCTGTGCCCACTGAGACATTAAAACAGCTTCTCATTGTAAGTGACTGGTGTTACTCGCAATCTGCGAGTGGTCAGCTGAAGTGGATGATATTCATAAATGTAGGGCTTTGTGGTATATGTGCTGCCGAAGCGAGCACAGGGCTTTGTGGAACTGTGGGACCTTCTCATATAATCTGCTCACTTTTCTTGCAAGTCTTGAAATACGCAGAATGAAGTGCTCACCTCAGCTCTTCTAATATCTCCCAGATGCTTCCCTTACAATGGCGTCTTCTGTTTTCGGGACACCACACTCTGTAGACAATATTAAGTGCTGACTTTGCCTTTGATTGACTACTTCCATTCATTTTACCCATTTAAATGCCTGGAGACAAGTCTTAACATCAAGACAAGCCCCACATTCTTGAGTTTTTGTTTCTTGGTTTATCTACCTTTTCCTGGTCTTGAATTTTCATATTATTCCCCAGTTTAAGTGCTACTAATAATTGCAGTATTTATTGAACACTTGCTATGTACCAGGTGTTGTGCTAAATACTTTGGATTGCTTCATATAAAGCTCTCAACATCTTGTGAGGTAGATTCCATTGTTATCTACATAATGTATAAAGACGATCATTTTGGAAGAGCCCTTTAAGACAATGCTAGATGTAGTCATTTCCTGATAGCAGAGATAATTTCTGTAGAAAATGGAAAGGAACCTAGTAGGCAGGGACAGTCAAGCCTTTTTCTTTTTTGAACTGCATACAACATGATTATGTGTATACACCATCATGAAAGTTATCTGCACAAGCCAGTGGCAGCCTTATTTGTTTCATTTGGGAAAAATTGACAAAGGAGGAGATAGGCTGGCTCTAGAATGTGACATTAACTCAGAAAATGCAATGAGTTTATATCACCCATACCTTTTCATAATACTGGATAGAACATGGGCTGTCATTTCTGATGTATGAGACATTATTACTATGCTGTACAGTGGCTGTGTGATTCACAGTAATGCATTTACTTTTCAATAATTTTATAAGAATCATTTGACTTCCGGGCTGGTGCTAATTAGCATGGAGCCTCATTGGAAATTATTTTACAGGCAATTTGTGTGTTATGTACAAAATGGTGTCATAGATTCTTAAGAAAAAAAGAGCCTTCTAATATTACTCTGTTAAAAGGGGTTTCCATGAAATGTTGTTAATAGTGTAATTTTAGTGGAGAGAATTTTCATGCATGTCTTTAAAGGGTTTCTATATTAAGGGCATTAAGACATTTAAAAAGCTTTGATGGTATTTTATCAAATGTTTATGAAATTTGTTTCTTCCTTAAAGTTTCTAGGTCACTTATCAAGTCCTATATAGGAGATCTAATACATCTCTTTAGGATACGTGGGCACTTACAACTTTGTGTGCAGCTTGAAAGTTCCCACGGAAAACCTGCAGCTTCAGGGAAAGTCTGATGTGATGTCTTGTATGAGTGACCTGTACACTGAAACTATATGGAAGGAGGCCGGTTTACAATTTAAATTGCTTTTATGTAATTTTATCTCCATTTTTTGTATTATTTTAAAATAAATATTAAATTTCAACTTCTCAAACTTTTAATTTTATTTAGATTTTTTAATCAAAATAGTACATAAACATAATTTTAAGATTCAAATAGTCCTTAAAGGTCTTTAGAAAGTTGGGGCCTCAGTATCTCCTCCTTCCCCAGTTCTATTCACCTGTGATGACCATTCTAACTCTTCTTGCTATTTCTTTTGGTATTTAACTCTGTATTTCTAAAAATGTTGTCTATATTTCTCCCTCTTGGTTCTTTGGTGTAAATATTATTTGTATTTATTATTCTCGGTATGTAGTTGATCTTTTGAATCTGGAGACCAATTGAATCATTGAATTTCTTGAATTATGTCTTTGATTATATACAGTATTTAAGTTTCTTTTTATAATTTTACCCCTTTGTGTATCCTCAGAGCTAATAGTTTAGAATGCTTGGTGCTTCTGCTCAGGTGGCTGTTAAATATTTTGAGTGTCATTTCTGCTTATCCTATCTTACTTTCCAATTTGTACTTTCCATGTCACTGAGGGAGTTTTATTCATAATATGCAAGGTCACATTTCTTCATGCTGTTTCTCTAAACTGGAGTACACTATTAGCTCTCAATTAAATCATACTAATAAGTCAATAGTAATATATATTAATCCTTCTCAAATCCTATACCTCACTATGATGTTGTCATTAATAACTTAATTAATTAATAACATAATTGATTTTTCTTCTTGATCATCATATTCTTTGCTTAAAGCATTCAGTTTTGCTCTAGATTACGTTCTACATTCAGTTTATTATTCACAGTCTGTATAGAAACATGCCAATTATCTCCTTCCATTCCAAGGTCATCCTTTCCGTCCATATGGTTGGATGAGGTTAATTTGATACTTGTTATTCTCAGACTCAGGAAAAGGCACTTGACTTAGGACTGAAAAAGCGGAGCACTTCATTCTCTGGCCGTAGGTGCCACATCAGGGGGGACTGTAGCTCCCAAGCCAGGACCAGGCTGCACTCGTGCCAGGGAGACGTGCCTTCCTCCTCTGGGAAGGCAGGTGAGTTGCCATATACCCCATTGTGAAGAAAGGGCTTGTATTGGAACAAAGCCCACATAGAGAAGCAGAGTGGAAAGACTGGAACACACAGGATGAGCGATGAGAAGAGGAAAGAGAGCAGTGGTAGCTGCCTCACTTATGTGTATCTTATGTGTATTCTTTGATTCTTTACTCAAAGAAATGACGTAAGTGTATTTGCTAATTTCCTTTATAGTTTGAAGTGGTCATTTAACAGAGTCCTGACCAGTGTTAAACAAAGGGGCTTATTTCTCTGATGCAGACTCCATTTGTGTTCTATCCCTTTACCGTCTTCCTGCCTGGAATGCAGTTATGGTGGCTGAAGTTGTAGAAGCCAAACTGGGCAAGATACCTTTGAAGACTGAAGCCAGTGCTAAGGATAATATAGCAAAAACATAGGAGTCTGGATTCCTAATGATTTCAGAGCTACCATCTCAACATTAGACTTCCCATTTCTGTAGAAAAGAAAGCCTTATTATGTTTAAATCCATAGTATTTCAACTATCAATCTGCCACATGCAATTCCTGAATGATGGAGGGAGATTATCATGAAAGAGAAAGAAGGCAAGAGATATCTGATGAAAGTGTGTTTATATTAAGTGGGAGAAGATTATAGGGATACAGGGAGTCAGGGAAAAAGAGTCTCACCTGGTGTCATGGTATTTTTAGTTACCGGAGCTGAGACAATGCAGACTGTTTTTTTTTTTTTTTAAATGTTTTATTTATTTCTGAAAGAGAGAGAGAGAGAGGCAGCATGAGTAGGGGAGGGTTAGAGAGAGAGGGAGACACAGAATTTGAAACAGGCTCCAGGCTCTGAGCTGTCAGCACAGAGCCTGACACGGGGCTCAAACCCATGAACTGTGAGGGGATCATGACCTGAGCTGAAGTCGGACACTTAACTGACTGAGCCACCCAGGCACCCCAAACCAGACTGTTTTATGTACTATTCTGTGTCATTTTTCATTTGCTTTATGTATTTTTTAAGAGTTTTATCTTTTCAAAGACACTTAAGATCTTCGGTAGAATTTATCACACAATTACTGTGATTTTTTCCCCCTCCCTATAAAGAACATAGCATAACAGTAGGAAATCAAAACATATTTGTTCTAATGTATTTGCTGGATTTTATTTATTTGTTTGTTTATTTATTTACTTATTTAAGTTTATTTATTTTGAGAGAGAGGGAGAGAGAGAGAGCATGGGCATGAGCGGGGTTGCGGGGGGAGAATCCCAAGCAGGATCTGGGCTGTCAACACAGAGCCTGACATGAAGCTTGATCTCACAAACCATGAGATTGTGACCTGAACTGAAATCAAGAGCCAGAACCTCAACTGGCTTTCTTTTGGTGACCATTAGCATGATAGATGGTTCTCTATCCACTTACTTTCAATCTGAAAGTGTCTTTAGGTCTTAAGTGGGTCTCTTGTAAACAGTATATAGATAGGTCTTGTCTCCTTATCCATTCTGCTACCCTGTGGCTTTTGATTGGAGCATTTAGTCCATTGACCTTTAGAATGAGTACTGAAAAATATGAATTTAGTGCCATATGTTTCCTGTAGAGTTTGAGTTTCTGGTGGTATTCTCTGGTCCTTTCTAGCCTTTGTTGCTTTTAGTCTTTTTTTTTTTTTTTTTTTTTTTTTTTTTTTTTTTNTTTTTTTTTTTTTGTTTTTTTGTTTTTTTTTTTTTTTTTTTTTTTTTTTGTCTTTTCTCCCCTCAGAGAGCCTCTCTTAAATTTTCTTTCTTGCAGGGCTGGTTTAATTTTTGTTTGCCTAGAAAGCTTTTTATCTCTCCTTCTATTGTGAATCTTTGCCTTGCTGGATAAAGAATTCTTGGCTGGGGCACCTGGGTGGCTCAGTCGGTTAAGTGTCTGGCTTCAGCTCAGGTCATGATCTTATGGTTTGTGGATCTCAAGCCCTGTGTTGGGCTCTGTGCTGACAGCTTGGAGCCTGGAACCTGCTTCAGATTCTGTGTCTCCCTCTCTCTCTGCCCCTCCCTGCCTCAAGCTCTGTCTCAAAAATAAATAAACATAAAAAAAAAAGAATTCTTGGCTGTATATTTTTCCAATTCAGCACATTGAATGTATCCTGCCACTCCTTTCTGGCAAGCCAAGTTTCTGTGGATAGGTCTGCTGCAAACCTGTTTTGTGTTCCCTTGCAGGTTAAGGATTTTATTTCCCCTTGCTGCTTTCATGATTCTTTCCTTGCCTGAGTATTTTGTGAATTTGACTATGATATGCCTTGTTGATGGTCATTTTCTATTGAGACTAATGAAAGTCCTCTGTGGTTCCTGGATTTTAATATCTGTGTTTTTCCCAGGTAAGGAAAATTTTCTGCCATGATTTGCTCACATAATCCTTCCTCCCCTTTTCTCTCTCTTCATCTTCTATGCCCCCTATGATTCTAATGTTATTACTTTGTAATGAGTCACCGATTTCTCTAATTCTTAAATCATGCTCTTTTGCTTTCGTCTTCCTCTTTTTTTTCTGCTTCATTTTTCTCCATAAGTTTGCCCTCTATATCACTGACTCACTGCTCTGTTTATCCATCCTTGCCATCGTGGTTCCATTTGAGATTGCAGCTCAGTTCTAGCATTTTTAAAAATTTCATCCTGACTAGATTTACTTCCTTTATATCTGCATAAAGGGATTCTAATCTATTTTCAATCCCAGCTAGTATTCTTATTATCATGATTCTAAATTCTGGTTCAGACGTCTTGCTTGTATCAGTGTTGATTAAGTCCCTGGCTGTCATTTCTTTCTGTTATTTATTTTGGGATGAATTCCTTTGTTTCATCATTTTGAAGTGAGAAATGGAATTATTAAAGTAAAAAAAGTTAAAAAACTAAATACAACACAAAAAATCAAATAAAGGATGCTACATCCTAGGTGTGTTTTGGTCTGGTTATTGAAAGGTGCTTAATAGATTAGAGAAAAAAGGGAAAGATAAGAAAAGAAAAAAAGGAAAAGGAAAAAAGAAAAATGTTTGAAAATTTGAAAAAAATGAATACAATAAAATAGAATAAAATTAAACTATGAAGTAAAATAGAATTTAAAAACGTAAAAAAATAGTAAATAAATTAAAAATCTTTTTAATAAAATGGAAAATAAAAATATTTTTTTCTCTTTCTGTATTCAAGAATAAGAAAAAAAAAGAAAAAGAAATTGAATAGATAGACCAGTGAAATGTCTGAAGTATGATTGAAGTTACATTGGTTTTCACCTAGAAGCCAAACTGTGAAGCCTTTTGTAGTCTGTAAACTAAGCAGGAACACTTGTGTTGGCCCGCTTGGGTGCGGCTCTGGTGTAATGGCTGCGTCCTCCAGTAGATGGCGCTGCTTAGTTTCCTGGGGTAGATTGTTGTGGCGCCTGTAGGCGTGTATGCGCATGCGCAGGAGGGGTGAAAATGGCATCGCCCTCTCTTTTGAGGGACTGCGCCTTTGACCCATTCTGACCCTTTGGGGGAGGTTCTCACCGAGCAATGACTCAGTACTTGCCTGCTCCCTGGTACATTCGCGGGCCGTGCTGCTCCCGATCCCCAGAGACTGCTGGTGCCAGCCCGCTCACTCCCAAAAAACGTTCGCGCGATCGTGCAGCAGCAGTGTTTCAAGGATTATGGTTAAGTCACAACACACATCTGGCTCCAGGCTTCCACCTTAACATCCTTGTTCCGGCACCAGCAAATGTGGTTGTTTTCTGGAGTGCTCTGGGAATTTTGCCTGTGGTTTGACTGCACGACGTCTACCAGATATTTTCCCAGCGGCCTCTCCCTGTGTGGCCCGTTCACTCTCCTGCCCTTCCCACCAGAGCATCACCGTGTATGGAGCTGTGGAGTTTTAGACTCTGTGCTCCCCCTGTTTATAGAGTCTTAATAGAATTTAAACCTTCTCCTTTATCTCTGTTTTGTTCAGTCCCTTGTGTACCCTTCCTGCTCTCCCACCTGCTTCCAGTGGGGGGTGCTTTCCCGTACATGCCTTCTCCCCGCGCCCCATCTCTGTCCTCTCTCCACAAGCAAAACCAGCTCCCTGCCCTCCGCGGCTTCTCTCCCCACCAGTTGCCTCTCCTGCCACGTACCTGCCGAATTCTGTGGTTCAGGTTGTGCAGACTGTTGTGTTAATACTCAGATCAGTTTTCTAGATGTGCAACATGGTTTAGTGTTGGTCTGGCTGGATTTCAGGGATGAGAGATGCAAACAAAACTTCTTTGCTGTTCTGCCATCTTAGCCCCTCCCCAGAGACCTATCCTCTATATAGATTTTTTCAGTATACAATATATTACTGTTGAATATGCATATAATATTGCAGTTTTTTGCTTAACTAAATTTGCTTAACTAAAACTTCGTCTTTACATATTTTGTTTTCATATCTGTGAGGTCATTTTCTTTTATATTTTACTTTATTTTTTTAAAAATCCCAGTTAGTTAGCATACAGTGTAGTAGTGGTTGCAGGAGTGGTTTACTGGCAATTTAGTAAAAGGCGAAAGATTTATTTGATTTGAAGAGAAACCGGAGTATTTTTACTGGCAATTTACACATTTTTTGTATATTTTCCAGCACGAGTTAAGATTCAGAAATCTCGATGTTCCCTTGTAAGTCTATAAAAGAAGTAAGTAAGTTGCAGATGGTAACTGATACTCTTTGGGGCAATTTTTATAACAAGTGATTTAGGATAAGGAGGAGTGAGCAGTGGCAGTTCTCAGTGTGGGGTCTAGATGCACTTGGGGGAGGGGAGTGTCTGCTGCTCGCGTGGCTACATTCTGGGTTTTAGGAGGAAGGCTCTACTGCTGGAATCCAATCCATAATTATAGCTTCTGCATCTGGAGTCTGTGCAAGGTGGGCCCTTTCTGATGAGCCAGTGTCCACTCAACAGAATACACAGACAGGGGGTAGCGTTTCCAAAGTGGGCAAGCTGCTTCTGGCAGTTAGTTGGGATTATCTCTTATCACTACCCATTTTAAGTTAATAAAGATAAAAGCTCTCCTGGAATGCACAGACCAAACCTGCTCAGAAAAGAGAAAAAGATAGTCATAATAGTTATGAAAAATGAATCTAAAAGCATAGGCAGAATACTTATTAACTCTAAGACATTACAATATTTAAGTAAAGACAATAAAAAACTGTACTATTTCTCAGTAATCTCTGAAATGAGTATTTGTACAAATGAGTACTCATTTGTACTCAGTCAATGTGAGGAGGCTGGGAGGATGTCCCACTGGAATATGAATGCTCAAAAAGGAAATAAGAATCATTCATCTGAACATTTACTTTACCAGCTAGACTTTGAGGGGACCGGGTTCTGTGTTTGAGTTAGGGGGGGCTTAGCTTCCATTTCAGCTTCACCAGTTACTTCTTGTGTGACTTTGAGCACGTCTCTCAGCTTTCTCAGGTTAGAGAACTAACTCTGAGCCTGAAGTTCCTATCTATAAAATGAAGATAAAGTTGCGCTTATCACCCAAGCTTGTATGTAAAACAAGGTAATAGGAAAAGAAAATAAGTTAAGCATATTCCCTCCAGGGCTTTGTGAGTAGGACTGGTTTTTGTTTAATAGGATTTTATAATTTGACACCACCCCTCACTGGCCTTTAGTACAGTTTCCAAGAGTTTGTGTCATCATTTCAATCTATCAGGTATTTATTATGTGCATATTCATAGTTGGCATATGTGTGGAAGAGGATTTAGACAAGTAGCTATTGATAAACTATAGTAAAAATTCTTTCTAGCACTAAAAGAAATAAATGGTAGTGTTTATGGTCTGTTTCTGTTTTGAAATAATAATAAAAATCCCATGCCTAGGAAATAAACCATTATGACATGATTCCTATTTGGAGGCAATAAATACATACTCAAGATGATTACTTCTTTGAAATGCCATGTATGTGCACACACTTCCCGACACCTATTCCCTGTGGCTGTTTATTCTCAGAAATGAAAAATGAGCTGAGGTCATGGGTTTATTATCAATATTCTACTCAGTTTCAAATATAAATTAAATTGTAGTTTGGTCCAAGTAGGCACATCATAATGCTGAGAAGTTAGCATATTTCTTGTTGTAAATGAGACTTCTTGCAACCTTCTGTTTCATTTTATATATTTCAGAAATCATAACCTAAACAATGACTCCACAGTCTCTCTGGATACTGAGATTTTCCAGTGAAAAGTAGTGAACTTCTTGTACTTCTTGCTATATGTCTCGTCTTTAATACATTTTCCAACTTGTCCTTTTAAGAACAGAAATTATTCCTTAATTTCCCCGCATAGTTCCTAGGAGATTTTTAGATATATATTAAGCATCCAAGGAATTATGGTCTATGTGCATGAGATAAATAAGAATGCTTTAGTTTAGACTTCCTTTATTAATGGTTAATAAAAGGCAATTCTTAAGCATATACATTTCTGTGATTAAATAATTCCTAATGACTTAAATTGATATAAGATTTTAGATTTTTCAGTTATTTTTTTCATGTAAACATTACTCAGACATGGTAATGTTTGTACTCTCATTTTCATTTTTGAAATGACGATACTGCTGGGGCACCTGGGTGGCTTAGTTGGTTAAGTGTCTTGACTTGGACTCAGATCATGATCTCATGGTTCCTGGGTTCAAGCCCCACACTGGTCTCTGTGCTGACAGCTCAGAGTCTGGAGCCTGCTTTGGATTCTGTGCCTCCCTCCCTCTCTGCCCATCCCTCCTTCTCTTTCTCTCTCTCTTTCTTTTTCTCAGAAATAAAGAAAAAAATTAAAAAAAATTAAAATGATAATACTGAGGCTCAGAGAGATTGCAGCTAACTCTAATAGGACTGATTTTCTAATTCATATTTTTGATTCCAAATCATCTTCACCTTTTATTCATTCATTCATTTGAAAGTATTTATTGAATGCTTATGACATGTTAAGCATTTTTCAAGATTTTGGAAATACAGCAGAGGTAAAAAAATCAAAAAAACAAAAACAAAAAAATCTTAACCCTTCATAATCCACAGGTATATGCTATTTTTGGTACTAGTTTCTAAGTTTAGGGCAGAGGAAATGAAGGAAGTTTTTAAAAATATCATGTAGGGGGGCAACTTGGTGGCTCTCGGGTCAGTGTAAATCTCCTGACTTTGGCTCAGGTCATGATCTCATGTCTCATGGGTTCAAACCCCACATCAGGATCCATGCTGACAGCACAGGACCTACTTGGAATTCTCTCTCCCTCTCTCTTCTCCTCCATTACTCTCTCTCCCTCTCTCTTTCAAAATAAATAAATAAGCTTAAAAATTATTAGGTAGTATGTCAGGCACTTTGATTAGAACATTTATCTTTCTGCTAGAGCACTTCTGAGGTAACTATTATTACCTCAATTTTATGAATAGGAAAGGTGAGTTGGACAGATGGAGGGTGATAGCTGGTATTTGAACCTAATTTTGTCCAGTGCCCTTTCTATTATGCCAGGGTTTTTCAAACCTGAAAAGTATGGTTTATGAACAGCCTGCCTTGGTATCACCAAGGCTTCACCCAGTTGTGGATCAGAAGTCCCAAGTTATTTTAGCGCAGTTGAAAGTTTGAGGGACTCATCATTGTAACACATACCTTCAACTTGATTTGTCAAGCAGTTGAGGGACATAGGCATTTAATATAAGCCCCCTTGGTTATGAGCACGATGATTCATGCATGAGGTGCATGAGAACAGTGGCAAGGGCTCTACAAATCACTCCCAGCTCGGAAACTGTCTTGGAGGCCATGGACTGACCTCCTCATGAGAGCATGAGGAGTCCCCTATGTTTCCACTTAACAACAGAGCAGGCGAACGAGAACAGTGGAGGCGGCAAGGAAGAAAGGTAGCTCTTCAGTGGGTTTCAGTGGAATCCTGGCATAGACCTCTACACAGATTCACTGTCTGTGACTCATGAGCCCTGAACTTGGTCTTGTCTCCTCATCACCCTGAATGTAAAGAAGAACTGAAGCCTGAATTGAACACTGATGTAAGCCTGGATGGGGTATTTGTATTTGAACTTCCATGGCTTTCTGCTCCTCTTTCCTCTTTACCCTCCTCCACAGTTCATTTCAAGAAACTTGGTTAGTGAACATGGAATACAGATCTTTCCTACTCTGCACTCTGTCTCAGTCTTTAATTGGGGCATTCAAACTGCATTTCAGCAGTTGGGGCAGGGGCTAAAGAGAATCTATTTGAGTTTTGCTTACAATTAATGAGGCCAGAATAAGATTTCTCTTTTAGCAGAGAAAAAGAAAAAAAATGAAATTTATGAGCAAGTTCTACTGAAAATAAAGCAGAAGAACATAGCATGCAAAAGACATATTAACAATAATTTTAAAGTTTTACTCTTGGAAATAAAGAAAATGTATTTATAAACAATTTCTGTGCATTTTAAGAAGTTTATGAAAAAAAGACTCTGAAATAAGCTTACAAAGAAACACAAGAGATGCAAGAGATCTAAAAAGAATAATAAGAGCAAACATATGGTATTTGTCCTTCTCTGCCTGACTTATTTTGCTCAGCATAACATCCTCAAGGTCCATCCATGTTGCTACACGTGGCCAGATTTCATTCTTTCTCATTGCCATGTAGTATTCCATCGTATAGATAAACCACATCTTCTTGATCCATTCATCAGTTGATGGACACTTAGGCTCTACTTAGAAAAAAATAAGATAACAGAATAAAATTAAAATAGAAAAGGAACTTTGGATGATTAAAGAAGAAAACTTAACCCACTGAAGAAGTTAAAATCGCATTATAAACAATGAACAGAATTGACGTGTGAGAAAGCCAGGCCCTCCTTTCTGGGACAGGCTAGAAACATGTATATATTATGTTTCTCCCTCCCACTTCCTTCCCCTATCCCCACTCCAGTAGCTTCAAAAATAAGTGAAAATTAAGAAATGTTAAAGAGAAAATCGTGGTCATTGAGCGTAGAAAGCAAAGACCTGATCTATTGATGAGAATACAACAAATGGCATAGAAAAAGAAGAGTACAACTTGTCTCAAATAAAGAATGACCATTTTGAAGAAAAATCTCACCATGTTCCAAGAGAGCTGTCTACACTGAGAATATACTGTAGGATGGAGAACAACTTGTATCTTCTACCAGGAAGAAGAAGCTACCAAGTACAAGTGGAAAAGTAATATTAGGCTGACCTCAAATCTCTCAGCAGCTCTCAAGTCTAGTAGGCGCTGGAGCAAAGTTTCTAGAATTTGGGGGAGAAATGTATGAGAGCCGAAATTTTTGCACCCAAGTTTCTTGTCATGCATGAATAAAGGGAATAGAGAAATGTTTTTAAATGTGCTAAAATTAAGAAAATAAACCCAATGCTCCCTCCTGCAAAAGCTTATGGATAGCTCAGTCTAGTTGAGTTTATAACAATTTATCCAAATTAAAAAACTCATAATGGAAAAATCCATACGATGAATTTATGATGAGCAGTAAATTTACTTAAAAATAGAGTATTATCTAAATAACATTAGCTGTATTTGAGAAAGAAAATGACAGTTAAAATTCTTGGAAAAAGTTACATGTTATAAAGAAAATAATAATTTCATAAAACTAGATTAGACCCGGAACCTAAGCAAAAATTGGAAAAGAAAATGAGTGGGGAGAGAGCAGTAATAGGTCACACTGTTTGCCTTATCTTTTGAAGGAAAAGATGAAAAACTGTGCTTTGGTTTTGAAGTTGATACATTGAGAAATGCCATTTTAAGAAAGTTAATTTTAGTTAAACTAAGAATCACTTGGAAAATTAAAAAGAGACTGCATTCCTCTGAATTTATTGAGGAAGAGGAATAAAGGAAATTAACCAGTTCATCAAATGCAATAGAGAGAAGATAAAAGCTAAAACTCTGTAGTATCAGAAAGTTTTTTATTACTTCATTAACTATAGTATATTTCTAGTGATCATTTTTCTACGCTAGATAATGAGACCAGTGATGTTTGTTATGGTAATAAATACAAATTAGATATACTCTCCTATTCACTGAAGAGGTTTCAAAGATGTGTGTTCTCCACCTGAAATGCTGTCCCTGCACATGTCTTCACTCGTAATTTCTCACCCCTTCCAGCAGCACTCAGATGACACAATGTAGCTGTGCTGTTCCTGATCAGCCTGTTTGACATAGCAGCCTCCTACTCCCACATCGCCTTTCCTGCTTATTTTTCTTTCTTTTTTTTTTAATATATTTTTTTATATATTTTTTTATTTTTTATTTTTATTTTTTACAAATAGTTTATTGTCAAATTAGTTTCCACATAACACTCAGTGCTCATCCCCAAAGTGCCCTCCTCCATGCCCCTCCCCCCCCCCCCCCCCCCCCATCACTCCTCAGTTTTTGTCAGCATTCAAGAGTCTCTCATGGTTTGCCTCTCTCCCTTTCCCCCACCATTTCCCCCCTTCTTCTCCCCCTTGGTCCTCCGTCGGTTTATCTATACCATGGAATACTACATGGCAATGAGAAAGAATGAAATCTGGCCATGTGTAGCAACATGGATGGACCTTGAGGGTGTTATGCTGAGCGAAATAAGTCAGGCAGAGAAGGACAAATATCATATGTTTGCACGTATAGGAGGATTAGGAGGATCCTGCTTATTTTTCTGTTACCACCATATCACAGTCTTTTCATTTTGTGTGTATTTGTGAATACATGTGTATTAATGTATGCATGTATTCATGCATGTGTTCATGTAGGTATGTGTATTCACATGTGTTCATATATGCGAACATGTGTGCATTCATGCATGTATTGGTGTTCCTGTGTGTATGTATGTATTCATTTATCTGTTACTCTCTACCAGAACATAAATCACATGAGGACATAAAATCACATCCCTTTTTGTTTCCTGGCTTCTCCTTAGACCTCCAACCAGAGACATGTGCTTGGCACTCAATATATACTTCCTGAATGAATGAGTTACTAAGTGAATGAATTAAAGTGTAAATAAAACAAATCATGAGCTTATAAAACAAGGAATAACACCTCAAAATGTGTGCGATTTACAAACAGAGCTTATCTCCCAATTGCTTCTGTGTTCTCAATGAACTTGAGCTAGTCATCAGATGAAGGTCTACAGGAAATGTTGAATGTGGGTAGAGGAGATGAAATAATGCTGTAGGAAGGTGGACGTGTGAGCGGTTTGGGATGTAGACACTGCTGCTGCGCTAAGAATCCTATCCAGGCAGTGGTCACACATGAACAGTGAAGAGAATCCTATGTTCTTCTCCAGACACATTCATCAAGGGACATGATGGGAGTGTAGACCTGAATCTGACCAAAGTGGGAGGGAGAGACAGCAGATCTGAGACTCTACAAAATGATGGAGCTATAGTGGTGGATCCCACACTTCTTGTTGGATAAGAGGGAAGTAAGCCCATGAGGAAGTGAAAGGTGAAAATAGGATTGCTGGAGAGTTGGTCCTGACAGGGTTGATGTGATCTTGGAACTGGGTGCTAGAGAGATGGTCTGGAACGATGGGAGGCTATGGTCTGAGACTTGGATGTTTGTCGAGGGCTTGAAGTTTTTGGTAATGACAGCAGTTCTCTGCACTGATTAATCCAGGAAGGGGGAGACTGAAAGAGCCAGATAAATCTGGAGTGGCCAGAGTGCCAAGGCACCTTCTCCTTTTGCTTGGAGGTACCACACAGTCACGTTCTTTCATCCATGGCAGGAGAATGGTTGGAAGGTGCTGGTCTAGTGTATGACTGTGGTAGTAGTGCATGGGGCAGCAGGGAGGATCATGTTACTAGAACAGAGACTGAGGAGCTCAAAGACCAGGGTTTTACAAATGCCAAAGAACTGCTTCAGAAACAAGGCTGGAGAAAGTAACTGTGAAGCAGGAATGGAAATCTTCAGGGAGTGACAGGAAGCAAGTCAGGGACTTTGGCCAAGTAGGGGCAGTGACGGCAAAGTCTGATGGCACGAGACTCAAACATTTGGGATTTTAGTGGGGGGATGTTCTGGACGTGGCAATGAAGAGAAAATTATATGTGGTAGGAGGGGGCTGCAGGGGTCATTAGGAGTTAACCTGATTTTGGAACGAGAAAGGATGTTTGAAGAAGAGGCTGTTGCCTGACTTTGTGTTTCTGAATGGCACCTTGAAGAGGGGTGGGGAGAAGGTTAGAAGAGGGATGGGCAGGGCCCTATGGGTTTAGATCCAGGGACAAGGGATAACTTGAGGGTCTTGGGCTCTCTGTGGTGAGTGACAAAAACAGGGATAAGGCACATGATGGTGTTATTGCTGATGCTCTTGCCGTAGATAGTGGGGGTAAGCAGTGGCACTGAGAAAGATAAAATGGTGGGATGTTTGCCAGAAGCAATTGTCAGACTTGGGTTTCCCTCCTTGAACATGACCAACTGTGTATCTCTTTTCCCATTTGTCGTTACTGCCCCAGGACCCTGCTCCTCATCCCTTCATCTTGTGCCGGTCTTCAGCTTCTTTCATTTCATAAAAACATCTTCAAGTTCGAAGTTATTTCCTTTATTTTGAATGAAAGGAAAGCAAGACTGAGTGTGTGTGAAGTATAGGGAGCAAAGGGGAGAGAGATATGAGATTGGAAATTAGGCGGGAACTGAGTCATTTAGGATCTTTTAGAACAAGAAGAGGAGGTTAGAATTTAACAGTTTTGTAGATAACCTTTCTATGTATATAAACTATAAATGAAATCATACTGTATGTGGTTTGTAATACTCTGTTTTTGGTTAATATTTCATGACTGGCCTTCAGTCTCACTACATATTTGTTAACATTGTTTGAAATGATGACATATTATGTCATTGCACACTTTTAGCAGACTTCATGAAGTACTGATTATTCAAAATCCAAATTCTGTTGGATTTTTGTTGTTGTTGTTTGTTTGTTGTTGTTGCATTTCCTGATAGCTAAATCTTGTGCAGATTTTAATTATTTCCTTAGGATAAATTTTCTAGAACTGGAAACAATGAGTCAAAAGTGATTAAAACTGTACTGATTAGAGGCTTAGTGAGCATTGCTGCACTGAGCCCCCCTTACCAACAGACAAGAATGCTTTCTTCTGTAACACTAACATGACCTTTTCTTCCTTTTACATCTTTTTCTTTTCTGATGGGTCTCTGTTGTTTTGAAAACTTCTAAATAATGTTACTTTATGTAAGGACATTTTGGGGAAGAAACTTATTTTTTACTAAGTAGGAAAATATTTTTATCATTATGCTCATTTGTAACATACTACTGAAAACACATAAGTGGGGAACAGATGTTTTGGAAATATGAATTAGATCTTTCCAATTGGATCTTCTAATTATTAACATAAATGGTTTTAAATTGTTTAAGACAAAGGAACTCTGCATCATGTCACTACAGACATTCAGTGTCACACTAATCACAGAAGCTATATTATTTTCTGTAAAATCAGACTGAATAAAAAGTTTCTCCTACCTGTTAAGATCTATGAATGACATAAAATACATAGAGGTACAACCATAAAACAGGAAAATATTCAAGTAAAACTAAGTTGGAAATGTTTTATAAATATGGATTTTTATATATGTTCCTGGGACATATTTACAAATTTTCACTCAAGCATCTTAATATCTTTTCTTATTTCCTAATGTATTTAGTATTTAAATAAGAAATCATCTCTGGGGCAAGTAATGAAACTAAGTTAATGCCTTAGCATAAGGTTTTTATCCTGTTTTCATATTGTGAATCTTCTCTCCTTCTTGAGAAGAATACCCACTTGTGGTTCTGAAGAGCCACACTTTCATTTTCAAAGAGCCTCCCAGTTGAGGCTGATATGCAAGGCAATAAACCTCCTGTTTTGTGAGCGGAGTGGTGCTCAGGGCAGCAGGAAACACTTCCTGGCTGACTGACAGCCTCTCTTCCTCTGGGAATACTGGGCAAGCAAGCAATGCAAGGCCATTGGACCACAGATGTGAAGACTTTTCTTTTAGACAATTTTAGGTTGCAGGCAAAAGGTGAGAAAATATATTTGAGGACAGAATCAGAGCTTTCTGTTACACGAAAAAGTAGGTGAGATGTGTCTTCAATCAGGAGAGCAGAGGCAGCAATTCAGATTCACCCTGAAGGAATGGGAGGGTGAACAGATCACTCAGGTCATTAGACAGATGTGTCTAGAAGCATTCTAGAGGAGCACCTGGCTGGCTCAGTTGGTTAAGCGTCTGACTTCGGCTCAGGTCATGATCTCACAGTCTGTGGGTTTGAGCCCTGTGTCAGACTCTGTGCTGACAGCTCAGAGCCTGGAGCCTGCTTTGGATTCTGTGTCTCCTTCTCTCTCTGCCCCTCCCTCACTCAAGCTCTGTCTCTCTCTGTCTCAAAAAAAAAAAAAAAGTTAAAAAAATTAAAAAAAAAAAAAAAAGAATTCTCAGGTGCCCAGCAAAGCTCAGACGCAAGTCCAGGATCAATGGGCAAAGGCAAATGGGGTTAGATGCACCAGTCCACAGCAGCAGACTATGCCTTTAAAACATGCATATTGAAGCATGCAATAAATACACTGTACACCTGAAACTAATATAGCACCATGTGTTGACTCTGCTGGAATTAAAATAAAACTTGGTGAACAACAACAACAAAAACAACAAAACAAAACCAAAAATCGAAAATAAATACATAAAACATATTGATTACTTTTCACTTTTAAAAGTAATACGTGATTACTAAAGAACAAAATGAGTGGAAGATTTTTAGGGATCCTCTGCAATCCTACCACACAAGACCTTTCTATTTTGATGTATATCTTTCCTCTATATGTTTGAAAATACAAGTTTTCAAAAATCTTGTTTTTTGATTATAAAATAAGTTCATTTTATAATAAGCAAACAACTTACAAATTTATATGGTAAAGAGCCAAAAATCCTTCATTTTCCTATATTTCTCTCTTCAGAGTAAAGCGTTGTTAAATTCTGTGTGTATTTTTCTAGTGTTGGCCTATGCATATTTGTAGAGTAGGTATATACATATAATATAGTACATATTACATACTCATTATATAGTAAAAATATAAATGTAACCATGTTATACATGAAAGTTACAAATGCCAGCTCTGGGGTTGTAAGACCAGACCGCCCTGTCAGTCCTGCACCCCCAGTGCTTTCCCAGAAAACATTTTCCCTGCAACTATTGTAGTACCTTGCTACCTTGGTCTTTATTTATCCCATCCCTTTTATTTTTATCTCTCAAGTAACAAGCTTTATTTCTTTTGCTCTTTTGGGAGGTCAAGGATAATCTAATTAAGCACTTGAATTTCTTGTGGACCACTCAAAGATGAGTTGTGTGTATCTCATCATGTATGGACTCATGCACCATTTGCCATGAAGTTGACCCAGAGAAAAGCAATTACTGCTGTTACAGTTCATTTAAAAGAATTTCTACAGTATACAGAGTTAGAATTTAGAATATTAGAATTGATAATCTTTTGGGAAGATAAACACACACACACACACACACACACACACACAGAGACACACAGACACACAGTCTCTTGCCAGAATCTAATAAAATAAAAAAAGTGAATCATACTTAATTAACAGTTTCCTATAAAATATTTCTAGTTTTTTCTAATAATAAGAAGAAACCTCTTTAATCCTCATAGTTCATTGTTTTATAGTTAGAATGTGAAGACTCTGTTTCTTCACATCACTGGGTTTTGTTGACTTCATATTAAGTCTAATAGATAATATAATATGAAGTACATATAGGGCCTGTTAAGTGATTTTTCCATCATTAAAATTTATTTCAGATTAAAATTTCTTTTTTGGTTGTAGAAGCATTCCAAGACTGACCTTTGATAGTAATGTCTCATAGAAACTTTACTGACATCTTTACCAGTATATTATTTATGACATGATGGCAGGTTTTTAGTTTTAATAATTGCATTTTGAGGTGACTAAATAGCAGTCCTTATTCTTGAACAGGTAGTGTAGTTGGGAATTATCAAATGAAGTTATGTATAATGTTTTAAAGAGGGTCCAAAGTTACTAGTTTCTGTGCTTTTTATCTTTTATAAATTAATTTTTCTAACTGGGCATTATTATAGTATTATAATTAATATTACTAATATGATTTTCCTCCTTTTTTCATAGTGATAACTTTTTAAAGACTTATGACATAAAGATATTGGAAACATGTACAATATTTATTTGTTATGTTTACTTAAAAACAATCTTCAGGACAAATTTCAACAAATTTCCCAAACTTTTTAGTTAACATTGACCTTTCTCATCTCTTAAAAAACAACAACACTTTTTTACTTTCTAATTTTTAAGTGGGCTCCACGCCCAGCGTGGGACTTGAACTCAGACCCTGAGATTAAGAGTCATGCACTCCACCAACTGAGCCACCCAGGCATCCCTCTGAAAAAAAAAAAAAGTTAAAGCACATTTCTGATTGTTTCTTATCTAGGTTAGTATTGGTTACGTGTCATCATGTGTTTGCTCCTAGTGTTATTTGCTTCTAAGTAGCCAGACCAGGAAACGTGAGATACAGCAGCCAGATGAGTTATGTGCTCAGCTTGCATGTTAAACGTCTCACAACTATAAAGACATGTGCTCATTCCCTGTCCTCAAAAACACTCTTGATTTCATTTTCCAGTGTTTCACAGGAGTGGGTATGAGGCATATTTATTTCACTTCCCTCTTTACTATTAAAAGAATAAGACTGATTCTGGGGAAGGAACAGCAGCAGGAGTGGCCAGAACCATGGCAGTATGGGGATGTCGCATCAGAATGACATTCAGATTGCCAAGTGGTCAAATTACTTAAGTAAAGGAAAAATATGTGGATGTATTTGGGAATTCTCCCAAATTAAAAATTTTTTCAGGTAATTTAAAAAAATTTAAGTGAAGCGTAGGCCAAGAACATATGGTCCATATTAAACATGTCTGTAGGTGCATCATTGATTTGGCATTTCTGGTCTATACTGTATAACAAAGTGTTCAATAACTTCCAGTTTACAAGATAGGCTCAAGATTTCTCTTAGAGTTGGAGACCAAGGTTGCTTTTAGGCTATAGAGTGACTAAGCGGATTCCATTTATCAGAGCTTAAGTTATTTTAATAGGTGTCAGTGCAGTGGGACTTTGAAATGGCTTTGTGATAATTTTTTAATTAATTGTAACTTAATCTGTAGTTCCTTAATTTAGACACCTCAGCCATGTATGATCTTATTATTTTATTGAAAGCCTTGGTGTTATTAAAAGACACCTAGCAGTGATGTTGTCGGGTTTTGTCCACCAATCAACTCCTTCATAGCATGGAGTTGGCCGCTTAGGGATTGACCCCAGACCTAGGAGTCACAGAGAGTGTTGTTTGTTCTACACTTTGCCGTACTTTTGAAAATCAAAGCATTGTTTCCATATGATACTGTGCACACATGTAAGTGTAAAGGTCAGTGTCTGTATAATCACCAAGCCAGTTGATACCCAGAAAGTACCCTGTGTCCTTATGAAGTCAGTGGCTTCCATCCCCAGAAAATCGATCTGATTTCTAGCACTATAATTTTGCATGTTCTCAATTTTTATATACATGTAAGCATAGTATAGCATTTGAAAAACAATTCTTCCTTATTTCACTTGGCTTATGTCTGTGAGATTATCCATGTTGTTGCTCTAATTGGTTTGTTCCTTTTATTGGTGAGTGGTATTACATTGTGTGAATGTCCCAGAATATGTTAATCCATGCCCCTGTTGAAGATACTCCTCTTCTTTCCAGTTTTTGAGTAAGATAAATAAGGCTACGGTGAATATCTATATAGAAGTCTTTGCCTGAACATGTATTATAAGTAAATATCTGGGAATGACCTTGCTAGATAGGTGATACAGACCATGTCTAACTTTATAATTAAGAAACTGTTACCCTGATTCACTTTCTTTCCTCCTACCAGTGATACATAGAGCTTTCAGTCTGTCACGTGTCCACCTACACTTGTCAGGATCACAAGGCTCCTTAATTCCAGCCATTCCGGAGGGTAAAAAGCTATATCTCATGGGGCTCTTAAGTTAAACTTTCTTGAAGACTGATGATTTGAACAGCCTTTTATGTGTTTACTTGCAGCTTTTCTAGCTGTGTTTATGTAGGTGTTCAAGTCCTTTGTTCTACTTTATGAAGTTGTTTGTTCTTTTACTACTGAGCTCTCGTATCTCCTGTGTACAAGCCTTTGTTAAATATAGATGTTGAGGAGATTTCCTCCCAGTTTGCAGCTTGCCTACATCTTCCTGACGGCATATTTTGGAAGAAAAGAAGGTTTTAGTTATAGTCGATCTCTGATAATATGGACTCTTCCAAGTCCAGGCACATGGTAAATGTCTTCAGTTGTTTAGAGCTTTAACGTACCCCATCAGTGTTTAATATTTACTAGTTTTGTGGTTTCATGTAGCAGTATGGGATGCATTCTGGTGGGGTGCATGAGGGAAGATTCAGAGTGAACATAGACCTTGCTGGATGTGATGGAGATATCAAAATTAACATGTTGAGGATAAAAACCTGAGGACTTCAGCTGTTAGCTGGTAGAGAAGTTTGTGGCAGGAGTGTAAGAATTGATCCTTAAAATACTTGTGAGTGCACATGAGCCCTTCCTCATTTGTGCCTTGTAGCTGAGGGTAACGGAAAGCTGACTAGTAAGCATTTAGCAGTTGGCAAACCTCTGACACTGCTGAGTGTTTTCTGGAAGATACTCCTCAGCAAGAAGGGGGCAGCAATATGCACAAGCAGGGAACAGCTGCTGAGCAGGTGAGTCTGGGGAAGAACGTGAGGGGCTTGGATGAGCAAGGCCGAAGAGAGAGTACCTTTTCCCCTTTGGGTTTAATCCAGTTAAGTTAAAGCCAGTTCCCATTGCTTCCATACCATAAGGGCTGATCCAAGAGAGACAGATGTACTTAGCTTAGGGTGGTTATGTCATCTCGTCATCTCATACTCCTGGATACTGCATCTCATGCTCCTGGGAATGACGTGGGGGAGACTCCACATGGCCATGTTACAGCTCCAGCTGGGACAGTGCAGTGCTGCTCCTGGCATCTGAAAGTTTTTCACAGACTGATTCTGAGGCCATATTAAATTATGAACTGTGCCTGGTGTGTTATAAGGAGGAGTACAATTCTAGTTTAGGTTGGTTACAACAACCTAAGTCAAGCCTGAAAGTTAAAAAAAAAAGTGGGGGAGGAATCCTAATGTAGATAATATTTAAGTTTTCAGTGAAATGCTTCTTTTTTAATTAAAAAAAATTTATTTCTGAGAGAGAGAGAGGCAGTGTGAGCAGAGGAGGGTCAGAGAGAGAGGGAGACACAGAATCTGAAGCAGGCTCCAGGCTCTGAGCTTGCTGTCAGCACAGAGGCTGACACGGGGCACAAACCCGCAAGCTGCGAGACCGTGACCTGAGCCGAAGTCGGATGCTTAGCTGACTGAGCCCCCCAGGCGCCCCATTCAGTGAAATGTTTCTAAAAGATATGCATGTGAACAACGTGTGTATATCCAGGTTTAGTAGAACTGCTTCTGGATTACTTCTAATATAATACAGACAGCTTGTTTCAGTTTTCTGTTGACTACTCATATGCTGTGCTCAGTGTAAGAGTTATTAATGCCAGATACCCCAGAAAGGAAAGTAAATTTACTAGGTGTTAAGGAGAAAGTGGGAAAACATAGTGGAACAGCAATCATCTCTGTCCCTATTCGTACATCCTGACCCCAGCTAGGAAGTTTCTCAGGAACAGATTATTTTTCTTCAGATGTTTGAGACAACATTCAAAAGACCCTTCTTGGTTTCTTCCGGGCCTCCCTGGTTTTTCCGGTTCTCATGGGTGCTATTAAGGATGAGTTGGGTCCCAGATCATCTTCTCAAAAGTGAGATGCTCCTGGAAGACACTGCAAGGCTTGAAACCCCACCCTTGCCCTGTCAGAGTCGTGTTTCCTGGCAGCTTTCTTCCTGATGACTGGTAGTGAGGACATGAGCTTACATCAGGGCCTTGATCTGTAAGATTCAGAGAGATTGGTTCATGAGTTTACAAGCCGTGTCTTCCTTGTCTCACGACATCCTTGATTCATTATTTATTGTAAGCCTCAGATACTCAGTTTCTAAATCCTAAATATAGCTTATTTTCCTCCACATGACCAAAACAGACACACCCATGAAACATCTCTCTATTACAAACATTCCCATACCTGGTAAGGATACCAGCTTTATTTTTATCCCACCCTTCCAACTTCAGAATTATAACAGAAATTCTCTACTTCAGGAAAAAGTACATAAATAAGAGAAAATTTGATTTAGAAAGAGGTTGATATCTGAGCAGTTTTAACATCCAAACTCTGGGCTAGAATCACAAAATGTTATTATTCAAAGGGATCTTGGAAAACTGAGTTCCAGATGATAAAATGCTTTTCCCAAGATCATCTATTAAATATTCATGTTGGAGGAGTGAGGATATTGCTTAGAATTCATGCTAAGGTTTATTGAGATGATATGTGACAAGTGCTTGACTTGGTGTCTGAACACATGTGCATTATAAATATTAATTATTATTGTATTACAGTTTATTAAATCACAGTATTACCCAAAAGAGTCAGTATATGTCTAATATTCTTGAGCCTATTTATGTGCTTACTTCCCAACAGAGGTGGTGAGTTTGGGTCTCTTTGCTTAGAATCTCGAAGTTTTTTTTCACTAGGGTTAGTGATACATTTACTAGAAATAAGTCAGGCTCTTAACTTACTGTAGGCTAACAGCTGTTACACACAACTTCCAAATCTCAGTGGTTTTACCCAACGCCATTTTGTTTCTCACTGTCTGGATAGTTTCGTGCACGTGTGTGGTGGGTTTTCCTCCACATAGTTATTTACGGACTGGGATCCTTTTGGTTAGTGGACTCACCATCCTCCAGAGCCTTAGAGTCCTGCGCTAGGTTCTCTGCATGTGACTGATCATGGAAGGTCATGTGGGAGATTTTAAAGGTGTGGCTGTTGAGGTGATGCCAATGGCTGCTGCTCACATTCCACTGAAGAGACAAATTAAAAATCAAATTTTCTCTAAAGGTTATAGCTCAGAAATTTCCAAGCTCATTAATTAAGAGCATTGCTGAAATAATCCATATAAAATATTCATTTTTGCCATTTAGGAAATTCATGCTTATGGGGACTATATTTGCATGCTATTCATGGTTCAATTTTTACTTAATTAAAAACTTGGAAAACTAAAAGAATTATGCAATACATTTTCCAAAAATCCATCATTTCGCAAAGTTTAAGCATAGGATTGCCATTTTGGGGATGCAAACACATGGGCAGGCTAGGGCATACAGGCCCAGAAGGAAAGGAAAGGGGGCCTGATGGCCATACAGCCAAGGTTCACAGTGCAGCGTACGGCCTCACACGGAAACCTCATGTTCCCTGAGGCTCACGTCATCACAGAGACATTCGCGTGTGTCATCAGATGAAGAAACTGGATGACAGTCATTTTATCCAGATACTAGAATTTCTGTTTCATCTGGACTAAATAATTAGCTAACTCATGAAGGTTTTTTCCTCAGTTTTTCATATTTGCAAGATGAAAATTTTAATTTCACGCCAGTGTTTTTGGAGGCTGCCTCAGAGATTTCATAAAGCCAATATTTCGCAGAATACTCCCAAGTGTCTTTGAAGACATTAATTTATTTTTGCTTCCTGAATAAAAATTTCAGTTTGGCTAGCATAATGTCACATTCATCAAAATCTTATTACCTAAATGAGTGCTTTAAATGGCTGAATGCTTTAAAAATTCTTCCCTTAATTAATTAATTCTCAGTGTCTTCCTGGAGGAACCTTCCAAAAATGTCAATACTATGCTTCAACTTTTCTACTCGATGGATTTTAGGCACAGTCACTGTATAATTTTTAAATTTTCAAATTTTTAATTAAATAAAATTAGCTTATGAATAGCATGCAAATTTGGTACTCATAAACATGAATTTCCCAAATGACAATCCAGAATATATTTGATTATCTCACTGATTCTTTAAATTAATTAATACTTGGAAAAAAGTTAAATTAATTAATACTTGGAAACTTCTGAGAAGAAACCTGTAGAAGTAAATTTTTATTTATCTCTCTCTTTTAATTATTTCAAAGAATTTGACTCTATTGTATCTGTATCTGTATATTTATTTATTGGACTTTTGTGAAAACCAGATATGAACTAATAGTCCAAACATATAGACAAAATTGACTTCTAATTAAAAATTTAAGTACATTTTTCATGTCAGTATGTACATATTTACAGATTAGAAACAGCATTCATATCCAAATTTCATATTGAAATCTTACCAGGAGCTCATGTCACATTAATCTTTTTCTTCTTTTTCCTTTTTTAAAAATTTTGTTTATGTTTATTTATTTTTGAGAGTAAGAGAGAAAGAGCGTGAGTGGGGAAGGGGCAGAGAGAGAGGGAGACACAGAAGACAAGCAGGCTCCAGGTTCTAAGCTGTCAGCACAGAGCCTGACGCAGGGCTCGAGCCCATGGATCTCAAGATCATGACCTGAGCCAAAGTTAGATGTCAACCAGTTGAGCCACCCAAGTGTGCCAAGCTTTTGCTTATTTTTCCAATCACCTGCTTGTCCTTCCATTTATGTTGTCCCAAGCCTAGCATACAGTTTGGGAATGTGCTTTACAAATATGCTCCCATAAAACTTTTTGAGGATCTTTTGCCAAGTGATTTCTGTGGTTTTATGTTTCCTTATAGGGATGGGAAGAGGAGATACTTACAACAGGTAGGGATTATGAAAACACTTCCTACTTCTTTTAGTACTCTCAAAGTCCATCTGTAGGCTCATCAAGGCTGAGGAGACATTCATCACTTTATGCAAATCTTATTTATGTTAAATTGCATTTTTTTTTTAGTTTTTTTATTTTTATTTTTTATTATTATTTTTTTTTACAAATAGTTTATTGTCAAATTAGTTTCTACATAACACTCAGTGCTCATCCCCAAAGTGCCCTCCTCCATGCCCATCCC
>NW_024082679.1:0-122858 GCF_003009895.1 Hyaena hyaena
GGTTTCCAATGGCTTCAGATCTTTTCTGTGTGATGTATGGGCGCGAGTGCAAGTACGGAGCTCCTTACTTCTCCGCCATCTTGCCCCGGACCCTTCCAGCAGCCAATATTTTAAAGGCAACAGAATAGAATGATGTGATGGAGAGGATATGGGAGCATGACAGCGTGGTGTAGGGGACAGGGTGTTAGACAAGGTCTCACAGGGGTGATACATGGATAGAGATGTGCTTGGAAAGAATTAGCCATGGCAAAATCTGGGGGAAGAGCATTACAGGGGGAGCGCAGATCAGCTCATTCCTCCTCAGTGACCCATCCCTTACCCTCTTTTCCTGAGGCACACGAGGTAGATTTACCCTTCCTCCTCTTAGCTGAATCATTCAAGACTTTTCTTATTACCTCCCTATTTTTTCCTTTGAGGTTCAATAAAGAGAAAGTTTCATGAAGATAGTTTGTGCTACTTTTCTGAGTTGTGTTATTTGCTTGAGAATTAGTATTCAAGGGAGAAGAAAAAGACTTCTTTTACCAACTCCACTCTGCTTATTGTTCTCAAATATCAAATAATATGGTTGACTTTAGGGGAGCCCTTTACTATGTGCTAGTCACTGATCTAAGCTGTATTCATGCATTATCTATGAGATAGGCTCTATTGGCTCTATTATTATTATTATACTTTATTCTATTTTTTAGTTCAAGTTTTTATTTAAGTACAGAGGGAGGGAGGGAGGGAGGGAGAGAGAGAGAGAGAGAGAGAGAATCCCAAGAAGGCTCCATGCTCAGTGCAGAGCCTGATGCAGGGCTCAATCCTATGAACCAGTAAAATCATGACCTGAGCTGAAATCAAGAGTTGGATACTTAACCAGGTGACCCACCCAGGCTCCCCTCACCATCTTGACTTCAAGATCATTAGGGGAAGATATTGAGTTTTTTATATTTTTAACACATTGGTTCAAAGACTAATGAAACTCTTCAACTGTGGTCATTTTATCCTGGTCTTTCTAGGTGATGAAATAATTTTTGGTAAATAATTTTTGTGATGGAAACATTTTCATACATTCACTTCCAAATGTTCCTTTGGGGTCATGAATTTCTTTCCCAGTGCAATTACTTTCACTTTCATCTCTCTCTTGAGAAACTCATTCCTAAATTTCTGTCTAAGGAAGTCTGGGTTAAAGCCCTAGAATTCTTATTTCTAACAAGTTCCCAGGTGTTGCTGGTGCACCTTGAGACTTGAGAACCACTACTTGAAAGTAAGGGCTAATGCGCAAGAGATGAATAAGTTTGCAAGATTCCAGGCTGGAAGCCAGGATTTATTTTAGCTGATGGGTAAGGAGTCACCTTGCCCTTGCTGGGTGAGGAATATTGAGGACTGCATATGCCAAAGGTTGCCACATTTGGCAGTCTTTTTAGATGCTTAAAGTGTCTAAGAAGAGTGTTACAGTCACACTTCCTTTTGAAACTGACAGTCATATCACATCCTAACATCTTAGGATATTGTTTAGAGGGTCTCTTTTATTGACTATATCTTAGGAATAGATGAGACAGTTTATGCTGAACAGTTATACTGTTTTTACTTTATACCCATTCATATATATATATATATATATATGAACCACAAAAGTATATAAAATATATATACTTTTAGTCCTGTATATGTTATAAATTTTGCTAGGCGACATGACATTTATGATTGAATTTTAAACTGTATTGCCATAACCACCTATAGCACTCTAGAATTCTTATTGTTTAGCTCTTCTAAACATTCATTTGCATCATGGTGTGCTGATTAAATACTGTAGGGTTCCATATTTGGTAGATCCACACTGATACAAGTTGCAGATTGGTGATTAGAGGGGGCAGACATCTGAAATGTGACAGCAGTATTGATAGAAGGGTTATATAATGTTAATAAGATTGTCCATATGCCAATTTACTGTTTGAATTCACTCAGAAGTATGGTCAGCCTCATCTATCCTGACTTTGCCAGCTAAATGACTTGCCATCCAGAAGATTCTCTCTCTCAAATGTCACCCAAAGCTGACTACTGAAAATGAACTATGAACAATTAGAACTCAATCTAATTTCAATTAGAAAGCGAAGTTTTTTTCTAAATGATGTTATTATATAGAAAAGACTGTGTATGGCACCACAATCTCTGCTGTAAATATCCTGCCAGTCATAATAAGTGGTGTTACTCTGGCTATAAAATCCTACAGTTGCCTGCAGCTGTTCCTCCTGTTCTTACCTTGTATTACAAAATGGCCACTGAGAGCAAAAGGCAAACTATTTTGATGTTTTGGAAGGTTTAAATGCTGCTATTTTGACTATGCTGGGATCTTTTGCTAGATTGTGTTACTGGCCTCAATTCTTTACCCATCCTGGCACTCATAACCTTTGCCATGTACCTTTCAGTGTCCTCTACGACAGGAGTGTCTCTGTCTGCATTTTGACTTTGGGTTTAACATATGATTAGTTTGGGCCAATAGAATGGGACAGAGGTGATAGTGTGACAGTTCTGAACCCAGGACTCAAGAGAGCTTATATTTTTCTGCCTATTCTCTTGTACCTCCCATCACCATGAAAGGAACTTGTCTGTGTTAGCCTGCTGGTCTCAGCATGAGAATAAGAGATACATGGACTAGAGTTGCACTTGCCAAGTTATATCAGCCAAACTCAGTTTACAGCAGAGCCACCATTCAATCCTCAGATGCATGGCAAGCTGAGCCTAGTTCACATGATTCCCCAGTTGACCTATAGATGTCAGCAGAGACACCCAGATGGGCCAAGCCTACATTGGCTAATCTCTGGCCAACCCAGAGATGCATAAACTATACTAAGTGATTGCTGTTTTAAGCCATTGAGTCTTGGGATAATTTGTTATGCAGCTATAACTAACTAATACATTTACTGATGCCAAAAAAAATTACCAAAATGTGACCAAGAAGGGAAGTAGAGATTGATTATATGGAAAACTGAAAGCAACATGTCATACATTTCTGCATAAAAGATATTTCAGTAGTAAAGGGAAGGGGATTTCAAAAAAGGAGGAAAAATGAACAAAATACTTAGAGACCACTTTCAAATATACAGGGATGAGTCAAAGGTAAGATAAGTTAGAATATTATTGAACAAATGTATACAGGACAAATGCACAGTACATGGTGAAGGGAATGCTATTTGAAGGAGTTGGAAAAATCTTCAGGCTTCTCATTGAAATGACTAAGATAATTTTTGGAAAGAAAAAGCACTCAAAGGATCCAGAAAGCAAGAATGTGGAAAATTTTTCTTAAAATAGTAATTTATTTATTCAATCAATCCAAAGACTGATAATTTCTATACATTAGATGTTCATAAATTGTTATGATGGAAGGTAATTTGCTCACATGAAATAAAACTTAAATTCATGGCAGGTAAACTGACTTGTGTGGATCTCTGGTAAGAGATTTTTATATAATAGAAATCATTGGAAATGTGTGAGCTTTTCTTTTTTTAATATGGATAACATGGAGAAAAATATGAGCCAATGGAAACAATATGACAAAATAGCTTATGTTTTTGTAGTATCTTCTTCATTCTCAGTGTAATTGAGCATCTACTTTTACAACAGTGTTATTATTCTTATTTTACAATTAAAGTAACTGAGTTCTCAGAGAATTTAAGTAATTTGGGATCCAATTACTTCTGTCCCCAAATCCAGGTAGAAATGTGCATATTAGCATTGCTATTTTTAACATAAATATTGGAGACAAAGCTTGAGGAAAATATTCAATCTGAATTATAGAAGAAGTTCAAATGGAAGTATTACCCTTCTGATAAAATGTGAGATAATTCTCTAAGTCCTGAAATAATGTACACTAGAAATGTTTAGGACTCTTGGGAAAATCTTTAACACATACTATTCCGAGAAAGCTAAAAGTTTGTCACAGTAGAGTGCTATAGTGAATAAATACTAAGAATTTTAAACTATATTGCTTGCTTTTGGCACCTAGGCACACATCACCCCTTTTACCTTGCCTTTATGGATCTGTCTTATCTACCCATTTAATTGTTCCACCCATGTATTTCCCAAATGTCTTAGATGGAGCCAGAAATTCTTTTGGGGTATTTCTCTAATGTTATATTTCTTTTCTTTTTCTTTTTTTTGGGGGTGAATGGAGAAAAGAACTTATTTTAAAGGATGCCTAATCTATAGCAGATAAGAAATAAATACTTGTTAAATCCATATACCTAGCCATGCTAAGAGATAGCTTGCTACCAGCAATTAGTCAATCTATATAATAAAAATAGATTGCTGTTGTGCTATGTACCTCAATTCATTCCTTGTAACAATACCAAATGGTAAGTATTTCCCCCCTGTTTTCATATGAGGAAAATTAGGCTCAGAGACATTAAATAACTTGCCCAAATTCACACAACTGGTAGTTAATTGTTAGATTCATGCCCAGGTTTATAAGACCAAAAACTCAAAGTTGTTTGTCTCTAGCTCCTTTCCCTGACAAATTAAAACTATGACCTATTTTCTTATCATCATATTTGTAAAAGTGAAGAATGCAATAAACTGTAAAATTTGGTTTTTAATTTTTTTTTTGTTGCTCTTTTATTGTTTAACCTAAAGCAGACATTCCACATGGGCCCCAGAGACTTTAGCTCTGAGTCTAAGCTCGTGACTGTTTCCATCACCTTCTATTCTTTCTTCATTCCCATGAGCTGAAATTTCTTGATATTTGTTCACAAACATTTATTCTGATGAAACTAAAACTTTCTAAAATATTTATGTGCCAGTTGATCTTTTTAAAAAATTATTTATTTATTTATTTATTATTTATTTATTTATTTAAGTTCAAGTTACTTAAAACATACAGTGTAGTATTGGTTTCAGGAGTAGAATTTAGTGATTTATCACTTACATATAACACTCAGTGCTCATCCTAACAAGTGCCCTTCTTAATGCCCATAACTCATTTAGCCCATTCCCACCACTCAACACCATTCCAGAAAACTCTCTGTTTGCTCTGTGTCTTAAGAGTCTCTCATGGTTTGCCTACCTCTCTGTTTTTATCTTATTTTTCCTTCCCTTCCATTATGTTCATCTGTTTTGTTTCTTAAGTTCCACAAATCATATGATATTTGCTTTTCTCTGACTGACTTATTTTGCTTAGCATACTATTCTCTAGTTCTATCCATGTTGTTGCAAATGGCAAGATTTCATTCTTTTTGATCACCAATAAATAATTCCATTATATATGTATATATATCACATCTTCTTTATCCATTCATCAGTTGATGGACATTATTAGGGTGCATGTAGCCCTCGAATCAGCATTTTGTATCATTTGGGTAAATACCTAGTAGCACAATTTCTGGGTCATAGGGTAGTTGCATTTTTAATTTTTTTTGAGGAACCTCCTCCATACTGTTTTCAAGAGTGTCTGCACCAGTTTGCATTTCCACCAACAGTGCAAAGGCATTCCCCATATTACAAAGCTGTAATTATCAAGACAGTATGGTACTGGCACAAAAACAGACACATAGATCAATGGAACAGAATAGAGAACCCAGAAATGAACCCACAAATGTATGGTTGGCTATAATCTTTGACAAAGCAGGAAGGAGTATCCAATGGACAAAAGATAGTCTCCTCAGCAAATGGTTCTGAGAAAACTGGACAACGACACGCAGAAGAAGGAAACTGCACCATTTCTTGCACCATACACAAAAATAAATTCAAAATGGATGAAATACTAAATGTGAGGCAGGAAACCATCAAAATCTTTTAGAAGAAAACAGGCAGCAACCTCTTTGACCTTGTCCAGTGGATCTTTAGAGATTTTCCAACAGCTGAATGCTTGGGATAAACCTCCCTTCCTTCAGTCCCCACTTAGCATGTCACAGTTGCAGATTCAGCCCAGTCTGTTGGATGGTGTAGATGGGTGGAAGAGAACAGCAGCAATGGAAGAATCTAATTTCAGAGGACCTTACGACAGAGATCAAGTTGGTGGGCACAGTTGCTGAGCTGAGATTGGATGTGAAATATTTGATGATATCTAGCTATTTTAGTGACTTCCTCCTTGAACTTCTGAACCCTTTTTTCTTTCCATCAGACTGTCTCTTGTGGTGTGGTTGAATGGCCAACCAAGAAGTGACTGGTAACTTGGTGATGGGAACCTCATTCTAATATACAGATTAATGGTTGCTTGGATTCTTGCAAAGAAGGGAAAGGACAGTCCAGAGATATCCCTCAATTTTCACCAAGACTCTATTTCCCACTTGTTAGAAAGAGCCAAATTAAGTGTTTGGTATATAACCACCAAACAAAAATCAACAAAAGAATCCAGTGTCCGTGTTTTTATACCTGCATTGCAATCACCCAACAAGTCAATAATTATAATTTTCCACAGTTACTTTTCGCCAGGTATAGCCTTTTTGCCTTATAGCATGTTTCCCTCTTGATGTCATGGTGCCTCTTCTTTGGCATTTTACTAGATCTTGTGGGTCTCTGCCAAGGGCACCAGACAAACTTTCTGTCAGGAGTTTTTCCAGGCTAGATGCCAAAAAAGTGGCTTGGACTTGTCCAGAACCTCCTTAACTGTTCTTTTCAGCCTGGTCATTTATTATAGAGGTGGGAGGGTACAGGACACAATGGCTTATGTCATTTATTGGTTTGCCAACTGTTTATTAATAGACAACATATAGAAATCTATGAGAAGAGTGTGGGCTGTGAATGCCAGCATGCAAGTTTTATCTAGAAGAAAGATTTTAAGAATGTGGTAATGGGAAATACCTGCCAACTTGATCTGTCCTCACCAAAGGAAGGAAAAAAATTCTTTAGTTTTGCCAGTGTGAAAGCTCCAGTTGCAACCAGTAATCAGCCTGATATTTGAGTCTCTATGTTCATTGTGGTTTTTGCATGGTGTGAAGTCGCTGGACTTGCATTGTAACACAGACATCCCCCTGGAACGCTCAGACTTGAGATGGAAAGTTGAGCTGCCTATCAGTAAGCAGTATTTTTAAAATCTTGGAGCCTTTTCACCATGACGTTATTTGGTTTCACAGCTCATATTGCTTCCTAGCTGATATTCTTTCCATCCAGAGTTGCAACGTGCGCCTTGTGGTGCTTTGGAAATGCCTTGAGACTTTCACTCTCTTTTTACTTATAAATAGACTTCCACTACCATCTATATCAATTTAAGATTAGATCAGTTTGTATTAATCTCTGAAATATTACCATAAATTGGAATGTGAAATAAACTGCAATGAGCTGACACAAAAATATTAAGCAGCTAACACTAACACATTGATCCATTCTATTCAATTTCAAAATATTAGTTGACTGGGTAAATACATTTTTTTTTCTTTGCAATTCCTTTTCATCTAACTTTTGAGTGAAGTTGTTTTGGTTTCCATTTTACATCATTTATTTAAGGGAGATTGGAAGGTTATTATTCATTGCATCCTATAGGATTTTTGAGTTTGAATTTTGGTTTTCCTGTTTATCTGTAGGATTCCTGAAATTGCAAAGCACAGTTCAAAAGCATACAATCAGCTTCAGAATAAATACTACAACTAACTTTTTCATAGATTACTTGAATCTTGTTATATTCAACTGCAGAGAGACAAATAGAGAGTGCCTTCAGCAAGATGAGCCATTGCTTTATTTTTAAAGCTCGCTTATGTCAACGCTTTCTATCCATGACTAGGTTAGCCACCATTATTCAGGGGTGAGATCAGAGTCCTTTTCTTTCCTAGAGCCGCTTGCCATTTTCTCAACACCTGCCTTGCAAGTGACAGCTCTGTGGGTGTCCTCATAAATTACAAATCATGTGCCTTGGTCCTGATGCCTTGGGACAGGCACAAAGTTAGAAACTGTCCTGTAACTTTAGAACTTTAGCTGCAGGATGGGACAGCTGAGCAGAGAACAGAGATGCACATCAGCAGGGGTTCTGTTAAGACCCTGTGAGGCCACCTACCTGATGCTGGTGGACAATTTGTCCAATTTGTACTGCAAACTGAGTAGAGGTAGTAAAATGGAAAGCAATAGCCTGCTGGCAGAGAGAATGGAAGGATGCGTCTGAAATGAAGGTTCTTTTTCCTTTTTAGGGTAATCTCTAGGACCATGATCGTGTGGTTAAAATAAACTCCCATTCAGCATCCTCACTTTGTTTAAAAACATACTGAATTTGCTAAGACTGCTGATGCCATTCTAGAATAGGATACGGATTTTCAATTTCCTTCTTCCTTAAAATTTCTCCTTCTATAGATTCCATGATGAAAACTTGAAGTAAATATAAAAACAGCTAAACAATATAAATTATATAATGAGTAGCTTTCTTTCCACGTCATCTGTCCTGGAGGTATTACATAACTGTTACCGTAATAAGGAAGTATGATGTCTTAGTTAATTTTAACTATGTAATAAGTCACCCCCGAAACTTATCATCTTAGTACAGTCATTTGTTATTTCTTATGGGTCTATAAGACTGATTGGCAGTTCTGTTAGTCCACGCTGTGGTCAGCTCAACTCCCTCCAGAATCTATGGTCAATAGCAGGTCCACCAGGCAGCATTGCTAATCTTGGCTGAATTCTCTATCTATGGCTTCAGCTGGAACAATCAGACTTGACTTTGTTCCACATGTCACATCTGTAGCAAACTTCCCTGAGCATATAATCATTATGAAAGCATAGGAATATGAAGAGAATTGGAAATGTACAAAAGCTTTATAAAATCTCTGCTTATGTCAAATTTGCCACTGTCCCATTGGCTGAAGCAACTCATGGCAAATCCCAGAGTCAGTGGGGGAAGGGAATGCCGACACATGTGGATGCATGGAGATGTGAAAAATTGGGAATATACATGAAATCTGCCTTCCACACATGGCAAGAGTGTAAATTTTCCATTTTCCATCTGAATTATTGATACAACATAATGTTATGATTATGGTTTACTTTAAAGTGTTTTTTAATAGTCATTTTTCTTGAAAACGAGTCATCAAAAATGGTTGAAAAAAGTCAAATTTCAAGTGAAAAGAGTACCAGTAATGCACTCTAGATAATAAGATAAGAAATGCTTTGTTTCTGTTAACACTGAGAAACCTGCAAGGAAGTAAACTACTGTACTGACCAAGAAATACGGTGGCAGTCTGAAAGCGCCCTTCCCACCCCATGCCCTCAACATGTCAAGTCTTATTCCTCCACTTAAAAAAATATTTATGATATTAGGACCAACACACAAAGGACATGTCTTTGAAATTCCTTGGTTGTATTACAATAGCAAATCCCTCCATTTCTGTTTTTTTAAGTGAGCAAAGAGGATAGATGGAGGATTAGGATCCTCTCTTTTTTCCATTGGCCTGAAATATGTGTTTTCCAGGGATGAAGGCTGAAGCTGACCTACACTGATATTTAATAGTACATTCCTAGGATAAATTAGGTGCTTTGCTGATGTTATGCCTTGCAAGAAAAAAAACTAATCAAATTTCCTGACATATGGATTCTGCCAGGTGTCAGTTTGGTCATGATGATATAGGATTTTCTTTTTTGCCCCCTGCTGGAGTGGAACTAAGATTCAGGGCCATACAGGCAGTCATGCACTATGTTCTGATTTAAAAGCAAATCTCATCTTCTCCTAGATAGAGCAAAAATGTTCATGGCCTGTGTGTGTGTGTGTTTAAAGCAGTAATTATATAGGTCTTAGTGGTTCTCTCTCTCTCTGGGACCACACTATGTCTTGGGATTCTAAAAGTTGGGTGAGGAGTTTAGTGGCTCTCAGTGTGTAGCCCAGTAGTATCAGCATCTCCTGGGAACTTGGTTTAAGTGCAAATTCTGGAAACATCAGTGCATACCCATTGAATTTGAAACACTGAGGAGGCCCAGCTATCGGTGTTTTAACAAGTTCTGCAGATGATTCTGATGCATGCTAAAGTTTGAGATTACTCATTTGGCGCTTCTAATTTTTTTAATGCTTATTTATTTTTAAGAGAGCGAGAGAGAGAGAGAGAGCAAGCATGAGCGGGGGTGGGGCAGAGAAAGAGAGGGAGACACAGAATCTGAAGCAGAGCCCCACGTAGAGCTCGAACTCACAAACCGTGAGATCATGACTTAAGCCAAGGTCAGATGCTTAACCGACTGAGCCACCCAGGCACCCCTCATTTGAAGCTTCTATATCTATGCTTTCCAATATGGTAGTTACTAGCCACACATGGCTATTTACATTTAAATTACTTACAGTAAAGTGAAATTTAAAATCCAGCTCCTTAGCCATACTAGCTATTTTTTAAGTGCTTAGTAACCACATGTAGCTGGTGACTAGCATAGTAGATGGCACAAATATGGAGAATTTCATTCAATATTTCATAAAGTTCTACGGGACAATTCTTTTCTGTAGCTTTTCAAGTCACTGGCTAACTTTCTGGGACTCTAGATCCTCCAGAATACCTCACTTTACCATGGAGCAGAGTGTTGGCTTTCATAAACTCAGGGGTCTTTAATTATCTTGGATATCTTGGACATAAATAGGCCTTCTTCTCCTCCTGTGTATCTCCTATTTGCCGTCCATCCTTTGAGAGGAAAGGTGGAAATCAGGCAGCGCATTGGTCACATCTCACTCACAGATGTGTTAATTGGTACATTATGTTTACCAATGGAATTAACCTCCAACATTAAAAACTGGAACATTTTACATAAAAATTAAAAACTTTCCATTTCTCATCCTACTCCCCAAATTGGCATATCTGGCAACCTATATTTCTGCCTGGCTATTATTAGCTGGGCTGTGGGGCAGGTTCGCCCTTTGATTGGGTATGCACATTAGAGTTTGCCACTGGCCTTACCTGCTCAATTGGCTGCTATAGACTTTCCATTTTAACTTCCCTAGATTTTCATTCTAGGAGCCACTGGGATCCTCACAATCTCTGAAGAACAGTCCCTGATGAGTCCTCTGATGACAGTATTGTTTGTAGTTAGTTCCTCAATGCAACAGATTTTTCTAAGAGAACTTTTACCAGGCCCTAAAAATAACAGAAAGAAACAGACCAGTAAACCAAGAGCAATACATTCACACATGCTCTCTCACTTCTGAGGCAGGATTCAGGACCACTAACTTCCTCTTGACTAAGGGCAAGGCTTCCCTGGTTTTGTTGCAGAGCCTGTTAGCCTTTTCCAGCACAGTCTGCCTCAGAAATCAGGACCATTTTACAAAAACACCAGAGAATTCTTCTTGGGTCATTGTAGAGAGCAGAGAAACCTGACAGAAATGCCTATAATGCCAGTGGAAATCTTGAATTACAAGACAGAGAATTTGGGACTATTTTTCTTTAAAATACTGCTACACTTTACTCAAATAACTGTTTTATGAACTTCAGAACTTTTTTAAAAATTTTACTGAGAATCTTCTAGTCTCATAGTTCCAGATCAACTACATCAGCATTCATTATGGGAATACTTAAACTTTGTTGTGATTTTATTCTCTTACTAGGGTTAGAAAGAACATTTCACAGCAGATAAAGCATCACATGAGGAAAGATAATGGAGTGTAAATTAGTGAGTGAGGCATAAAAAAATGCAGAGATTGAATCAGTATGGCAGAAGTTTATTTGCCCAGATTCACAAGCCAAGGTTGACTACCTAACTTCATTGGTTTCAGGCTAGCTAAGTCTTGTAATGATTCTTATATCATATTCTTACAGAAAGTCTAAGGTTAAATAGTGCAATGGATTAAGAACAAAGAAGAAGACAATCCTAAAAATATAAAATTATTCAAGAATGTTGTCTTCTGAACCTAGTCTTTGATGACCTGGTTTTGGAAAAAAAAAAATAAAAAGGGAAAAATTTAGTCTCTCCAATGTTGTTTTTTCTAAACTCAAGATCTGATCATGTCACACACCCTATTCCAAAACATTTAATGACTCCTGCTGGGATAAAATTCAGACTCTAGTTTCTTCCAGTCTGATCTGAACTTATCTTTCCAGTTTCATTCATTACTGCTTTTTCTGACACATTAGATCCCTCATTCCACCGGCACACTTGTTCCTTTCCAAACTCTCTTATCATTATGTCCTTTGGTATATACTGTTTGTTCTATCTGGAATACTCATTTGCATTTGTCTCTCAAAATTCTATTCCTCCCTCAGTGCCTGTCTCAGATAACCTCTTCTTTTAGCTTCAGCATGCAAAACAGATCCCCTTCACATTTGGACTCTAGTATTACCTTGGTTACATGTGTAATAGCACTTATACTCTTTTGGAACTGTCTACATGTCTATCTCCACTATTTGACTATGAACTTATTGAAGGAACTGTTTTGCTTTATTCATCCTTAGTGCCTACCTTGAGTCTTAGAATATAGCATTAAATATTTAAAAAGATGATTATAAATTTGAATTACCCAATACATTCAAGTATGTGTATGTATATGTAGGTATATATAATATCCTATATTTTTAAATATTTGCTTGAGAAATGATGTTCCATGCTTTTAAGTAAAGAGTCATGAAAGCAAGACACCATGTTTCTGTAATTTTTTCTTTTCATACTGTTTGGAAAGTATCTTGTATGTTGTGGGTGCTTATATCAGTTAGCTAGTTTGCAGTAACAAAACACCTTAGGACATAGAGGCTTAAGGTAACAACTTATTATTTCTTCCAAGTCTACATTTTGTCTGGAGAATTCCACTGATTATGGCTGGGCTTGCTTATCTAGATACTAGTTGATTTGTAATGGTCTGACTGCTATGTAATGGTCATGTGTAGGATGTCTTAGCCCTATTCCATGTAGTGTCTGGGTAGTTCAGGTTTGTTTTGGTGGTAATGACCTGCTGCCAAAGAGGAAAATAAAATGTTCAAGTTACTTTTCAAACCTCTGCTTGCAAAATGTTTGCTATTTTCCCCTTGGTGAAAGCAAATAAATGACCAAGGTCAGAGTCAGTGTGGGAAGACACAACCAAAGTTTGTGGATACAAGGGTGTAAAAAATAAGGGAATCAGTATCACTTAAAAATATCTAAAAATAGCTCTGTTTTACACTTTAAATAATAGTAAGTAGAATATGGTGCTTTTCTCCAAAGGCATTTTATAAACTCAGTCCAGTTTAGCAAAAACTATTTAATCCCTGTTTTTTCTAAGCTGCAAAAATCAAGATAATAATACCTACTTACATAGGATTTCTGTGAAAATTATGTGAAATAATTAATATGCAGTCCTTTCACCCTACTTGGCACAAAGTCATCTTAAGCATCCATTTGTTTCTTTTTTCTACCTTCTTCCTGTCTCTGGACTCCTATATAAGCACCCTCAGTTTTTTACTGTTTAACAACACTATATGAGGCTAGTGAGAAATATTTCAGTAGAATATTTCAGAGATGTATCAACTTAGACTTACAAAGATAGTATCACCTTGAAATGTCTTGAAAAGAAAATTCTCATATTTTATAAGATCAGTGAAAAGCACAATTCATCATTATTACATATCACAGTCTTTGCCAGGAGTTGTGGGCACAAATCTGATCCCACGTACTTTGTTTTATGTGAAGATGTTGCTTAGTAACCTCGTATTAAGGGAGAATGGACAAGAAAACTATGTCAGGCATTTCTAACTCAGGTCAGCACCATTATATCCTTGGTATGAAATTGGGATATTTTCCTCAAGGTCAATAGACTCCACATTTAGTTCCTTGGTTTCAGCTTTTTTCTTTACAACACATGATTTAAACTTGAAATAATAACTACTGAGCAAGTCTAAGTTATTTAGGCTGGATATCTTACTGTTGCTTGGTATCTTGCACTTAAAACATAATAAATGCACTTAAGAAAAAATAAGTGGATATTAATTGTTCAAAGTTTAACAACTATTACAGAAAGTCTAGTCAATAAAAAATTTAATCTAGGGGCTCCTAGGTGGTTCACTTGGTTAAGTATCTGACTTAGGCTCAGGTCATGAAATTGCGGTTTCCCTCTTGGGCTCTGACGGTGGAGCCTGCTTTGAATTCTGTATCTCACTCTCTCTCTGCCCCTCCCCTGCTCATGCTCAGTCTCTCTCTCAAAAATGAGTAAACATTAAAAAATTTTTTAAATTAAATCTAAAAGTCAAAGGAGATCAATGAAGGGATTGTTGAATTACTTCCATCCCAGACCCCTTGAAGAAGGGGAGGGTTTGGGGAGCCCTACCTTGTCATGTACATCAATAAAGTACACCCAGCCAAAAAAAAAGTCAAAAGGGATAACAATACCTTTTATTTATATGGATTTATATCCATTCAGCATGGATCCATTCAGCATCTTATTAAGAAATTACACTATTAATAAGAGTTTCATGCATTTAAGTCAATTAAATGAATGTGTATCAAGTGCCTTTTGAGTGTCCATTTTACTCTGCTGGGCATTGGGTTTGCCAAAGCTCACAGAAAAGTCCCTTATTGTATAGGTCAATTAAAAACCCTCACCATCAGGTGAGGGCACCTGGGTGGCTCAGTCACTTAAGTGTCCAATTCTTGATTTCAGCTCAGGTCATGATCTTATGGTTCATGAGTTTGAGCCCTGCATAAGGTTCCTCACTGACACTGCAGAGGTTCTCTTCCTGCTTGGGGTTCTCTTTCTCTCCCCCTCTCTCTGCATTTACTCCACTTGCACTCTCTTTCTCAAAATAAATTAATTAATTAAAAAAGAAAACATTGATGGTGAAGTACCTCTGTGACACGGAATCAGAAAACCTCTAATTCATGGTGACTGTGTTGGGTATCATGATTGACTTGTGTCCTCTGTTCAGGTATTCAATCTCCACCTAAAAATTATTTTATAATAGCAGAATGGTTAGTTGATAAAACTGTGCATATATTTCTGCCAAAATACTCCTCCATGACTGTAATTATCTGTTGACTAACCAAGCTTAGGTCTCATTTGTGTTGGCAGGAGGTGGGATTTGGCAGATAAGACCTGGGACTCTTTTCTGTTTGGGATGGCAAATATGTGGATTTACTATTCCACCATTATGACACAAAATGGGGATGAATAATTTCTCAAATTAAAAAATAGCAGTAAGAAGATAGGGGGAACGGATGCCGGCTGGATAAAATATGACCTGACTAGTATTTCACCCATATAGTACTTGGCTACCTCTATGACTTTGTGATATTTGTAACTCACAGAATATTCTCTACTTCAACATTAGAGGTAAAAAAAAAAATCTACTCATACTCATTTAGACCTTCCAAGATTTCACTTTTTTCCTTGATGACCTTACAGCATTTCTGAAACAAAATAAGGACTCAGTCTCACACTATCTTATGATACTCTCCCCGATAGCACTAAGCTCGCAGACTCTATCTCACATATCTTGAAAGCTCCAACAGCAGGAAGTTACTTTTCCCACACTGCTATTCAGGCTTCTCAAAGGCCTCTAGGCTTGGCTTCTAGACAATTAGAGTTATGCTCGTGGTAATGACAAGGAAGGCAGGCTACCCTGATGAAGGGGTCCTAGAAAATCTTCCCAGTACATGCAATACATTAACCACATCCCCTTTAAAAGGATTTTTCTTTCTTATTTCCATGCTTATTTACATTTTCTAATGGATTTGTAGAGATGTAGACTTGTTCACCTCTTCTAAAATAGATTTTCAACCTCACCAAATTCACACATAAAATTTAAATGGACAAGAGTCAACATAAGGTGCAAATTAAAAATCAACAAACAAAGAGATATTTTCCTTCACAGGGTAAAGTACTGGTATTAGGTGAGTTCCCAAAAAGCTGACCCTGAGACAAAGATGTCAGTGCAAGTAGCTTATTTGGGAGTTGATCTCAGGGAATGCCTCCTTCTCAGTTGGGAAGTGAGAAAGAAAGACAGGGAAGGGAAAGGAGACAATAAAGGGTATGTTACTAAGCCGTACCTGGGCAGCTGGGACTCAGTACTCTTGGGGCTGAGTTTTGGGGAGTGGACCAAACTTATCACTCCTGAAGAGCAAGGAAGTTGGGAAATTTATCCTTCAATTCTTATCATTGGCTGAGTGTTACTACTGGGAGTATCACGTCTGGCACTTCTACTGCCCTATGTACTGGCTGAGAGAAAGCTTTCAGAGAGTCAGTTGCAGTGGGATAATGTTAGCATTCATTGAATTGGTGAGCATTGGTAGCAGAGAGGCTGGGAACCTATGGGATCTCTTACAGATGCAAAAGCTATCAGTACATTTAAGTCAAATGAGATGGCTTGATCTATTTTTGCATTTTGTTTGAGAGTGTTGTAATTTGTAGAGAAGAAACACATTCTTTTCTTCTAGGATTACAGATTACACAATGGCTTTCCTATTAGATGAGGTCTGTGAGTGTTTGAACACATTCTACCATGTGTGTATTATGCACATATCTGTAGGTGTCGTAAAGATTAAAAATAAATTTTCAGTGCATCAGAAAAAAAATTAGAAAGAGTTAAGGTTAATTTGGTTTGGGGGATTTTGTTTGATTCCCCGAAAACTGAATGAAGTTACTAAGCAAAACAAAAACAAAAACAAAACTCTTGTGTTACTAATGGCCAGTGTCCTCCAGACAAACAGTCAATAATATTTGGGCAATTTTTTTCTTAGGTCAGCAATTCTAATTGACTGCAGGGATTAGCAGTCAAAGGTTAATCTTCAAATGTTTCTGCTTACATATCCCTTAAAAGTTTTTGAAAAAGTATACTCCCTGTTTATTATTTTAATTATAAGTTTAACTATTTACAATGGATTTAATTTTTTGTATTGGAAATATCAATCTTTATAAATAAAACTGTTACAGTCATGATTGGAACTCTTTTATTGATAAAACGTTCACTGCTTTTTTGGGGAAAAACTATACAAATTGAAAAGTATTTAGATAGTTATTTCCTTAAAGGTAGAAATGCTAATACTCTTCTCTGTGCTTTTTATGGTATTTTGTTACAGCTTCATATTTTCAATAGCTTCTTTTATTTTCCTTGGGATGCGGATGTGAATTAATGTTATTGAAGCTTTGCTTGATCCTCTTGTTTTTCAGTAAGCTAGCTACTCCCTGTTTCAAGTCTCTGTAAGATAAAATGCTGTCTCCTGCCAAAATGGAGAAGGACAGGCACTTGGATATCTGGTTCACAGAAGGGACTGAGTCGTTACAAATATTCAACCAGATCCTCCAGCTTTCAACGCCACCATTCACCTGTAGTGCCTTCCTCAGTCCTCTGTGCCCCAAGTTCTGAGCCTTCCTTGAGCTTGCATTCCATCAGCACTTCACTCTTAGCACTTCAGTTAGGATTTCTTGGCTGTTCTAAGATAATGCCCACTTGTCCATTCATTCTCTCATTTTTGAAATGTAGTTAACTATTTTTAAATAGTTAACTATTGTTGTCTCTTTTCCTATTGGTGGTTTAATCTTAAAAATCCCTTTTATTGTTGTATAGTAGGTTTTAGAGGGGAGCAGACATAGAATATGTAGATATAGCTATAAATAGATACAGCTATAGATAGAACATATAGTTATGACTACATGCTATTAAGAGAGCATGTAACATTGGGAGAGGGGGACATATACACGTGTGCATACACACCAATTTTTCCTGAGAACTTGAAAATCCTTGTAGACTTTGTGCTTTGCACAGGAAAGTTTGGTCTGTAAAAATAGAAATTATCTTCTTTCTCAAAGAAGCAGCTATTTCTGACTCTTTCTATGTGGTAATGAGGCACAGGAATAGGAACGTAATGAAAAATTCACCTCGAAAAAAAACAGAAGCCTTGAGCAGCATACGTATCCTTTCACTGAGCCAGCTGCTCAGGAAACATCAGATTGAGATATGTCCAAATACATCAGTTTGTTCTCTAATTCTCAGCTTAAATTTACCAAGCATTATTGAATGTCACTACAGTTCCCAGAGACTAAAGAGGCATCAACCCTTCTGTGCAGCCTGTAAGTCTCCCTGTAAGGAAACCATTATTCTGTTACTCAATTAACTGCTAAGGAGACAGAGAACTATGTGCCCAGGAGAGAAAACCTTCCTTTGTGGGCTAATCAAAATCCAATGGCTTCTGAAAAGGGCTTGAAAAGATCATTAATTAGGAAGGATGCCTAAATTTGGCATTCAAGGAAATGGTGTACAAGTCTAACAATAAAGCATAAAGAATAAAATCTACAGACCGTAAGGATGTCCAGGCTCTTCCCGACTTACCCAGCAAGGTTTTTGAGCTCCATTTGGATTTCTAATTACTGGTTAACCATTAAGATTTGATGGTGGAGTTCCGAGGATCTATTTATGTATTTATCTCTCTCATGGTTTTCGAACACCTCAAAAGAGGAATGAACCAAACCAGGAATGGGAGAAAGAGGGAAACTTTGTTACAATTTAAAAATTTAGAGAAACATGGGATGTTTGGCACCTCAACCACCATTTTGAGATGGTCTTTCGACTTTACCCCCTGGGTTGTAGTAGATGATCGTTTTTACTTGCACAAATGTCCAAAATATTACTTATTACTTGCGTCAAGATCATTCTGATTTTCTATGGATGAGATAGACTCCTTATGCTTATGTGAAAAGGTGGGAAAAAATAAGAAAGTTGATTGTGAAGACACTGAAGCTGATATGAAAACACAATTGTAAGTGCCTAAGCAGATTCCCCTTGGATTTCTGTTTTGTCTACATTTACAAAGTAGCTGGAAGGGCCACAGTTAAAACAAGGCGTAAATCTGATCTGTAAAAACCTCTTTATGAAATGTAACTAAGTAAAAAAGCTACTTTTGCTTTTTTCAAAGTGGTGGGGTTTAGAGTAATGCTTAATTACAACTTTGGTTTTTGTGCTTTTTTTCATTATATAAACCATTTTTTGAAAGACAAAAGACTCTTAACTTCACCTATCTGATATATGAAAACAATCAGTTTAATGAAACTTTTTTTCTTGGGTTTAATGACTCCTATTTTGATGAATTTTTAAAGTGTTAATTTGTATGATTTCTTGGTAGTCCAAATGTGAAGCTATCTTAGATAGAATAAGACCTGATTGCTTTAATAAAGATACTAACACCATTTTAGTGGTTTACAGTTAATACTTTTCTACTTTCATGTGAAAATTCAGTGAAAATGATCCAAGCTGGTGGATCTTTCTGTTCCACATGATCATTCAAGAACTAAGGTTTTTCTCATTTTATTTTTCTGCCATCTCTTAGGGGCTTGTTTTCATGCATTGTATCAGAGTGCAGATGGCAAAAGGAGGAATCCTCATTGCCCCCAAAAAGCCAGTGTTAAGTGGCACACCACTTCTACTCATTGGTGAGGTGTTAGTCCCATGCCCAGGCTTAACTACAAAGGAGGCTGGGAAACCACAGCCTAGAACAGCAGCCAATAACTCTTTTCTGTTAAGGATCAGAAAGCAAGTATTTTAGGCTTTATGATCCAAGACTCAGTTCTGCCACTGGTAGCTTGAGAATAGTCATAGACAATAGCGGAAGAATGGGTATGGCTGTATTTAAATAAAACTTTATTTACAAAATAGGCAGCCAGGCTGCCAACTCTTTACTCAAACGGCTATGTGCCCACCATACCTATTACCATGAAGGAAATGGCAAGGAGACCTTTGTGTAAAGCCATAAAAGCAACAGATTTTAAGAATCAGCTTTATGCTTCTTATGTAACAAGCATTTTTGCCAAGTCTACCTCAAAAACCATAGCAGTCTAGTCATTTAGTTTGTAAATAACCTTATAGATTAGATAAAGAGAGTATAAATGAATAGCACAAGAGTTACGGTATTTAATGAGATTCAAAAAGCTTCATTTACTGTTTCTTCAACCTGCAGTGAGTTTGGAGGTCAGAGAATAATTTTATATTCATAGATTTTTTCCAAATGTCCTTATGCTGAAGAAGAACTTACTGGTTTTTCAAAAAAAATTAATGTATCCTTTGTCTTGTTTGACAATTTGACTACCTTCCATTTTTTAGGCTAGCCCTCCAGTAAAGATTTGGCAATGCTGCCTATCAATGGATAACTTTAAAATCTATACTATATTATCAGGCTCTTGAAGTAGATATTTTATATCAAAGTGATTGTGATAAAGTTGGCCACAAAAATCTTTGGTGTTCTTCCCATCAAGACGTAAGGTGAATATTTCCTCTCGTTGGTTTAGGGATAGGCATGTGACTGTTGAACAATTGTATAAGGTGGGGAAAAAATGCTGTGTCAGGCTCCAGGCCTGGGTTTTAAGAGGTCAGTGGCTTCTGCTTCCTGTCTCTTGCAATACTTGCTCAGAAAGCCCTGAGTCCCTCTGTAAAAAAGTCTGACAACACTGAGACCAACAAGAGCAAGAGGCTAGTGTAGACACCTCAGTTGCCAGTCCCAATGCATCCCAGCCCCTCACCCTTCCCACCTGGACCCAGTTCTCACTGAAACTGCCCTGAAGCCTCCACGTCAGTCAACTATCCAGCTTAACATCACCCAGTAATTTCAGCCAAAGCCACATGGAGCAGAAAAACGGGGTGATGAAGCAAAGCCCTACGCAAATTCCTGAACCAAAAAATTTTGAGATATAATAGAGTGGTTGTTGTTTTACACTGATCAGTTTTGGAGTAATTTGTTATACAACAATAGATATTTAGAAAAGGACAATAAAATGAAAAATGAAAAACTCTCCATTTGTTCAACTGCTATAATGTAATTTTTCCCTTAACTTGATATTAGTTTTAAAAGCTTAAAAATTTTTTTAAATGTTTATTTGTTTTTGAAAGCCAGACAGAGCTTGAGCAGTGGAGGGGCAAAGAGAGAGGGAGACACAGAATCTGAAGCAGGTTCCAAGCGCTGAGCTGTCATCATAGAGCCCAACACCGGGTTTGAACTCACGAACCACAAGATCATGACCTGAGCTGAAGTTGGAATGTTAACCGACTGAGCCACCCAGGTGCCCCAAAAGCTTAAATTTTTAAATTAGACTACTGGGACTCTTGAATGTACTTAATAGTGACTATATGATCTAAAATGTCCCATAAAGAGAGAACCCTGTCTCCCCAGTAAAAAAAAAAAAAAATGGCTTAAATAGATAAAAAGACTGTGAAACTCACCAAAAAAGAACTCTGATTGAAGATTTATATAATTCAAAATGAAAATCTATGAACGAGATTAAAATATCAGAGTGGAAAAGAAAAGTTCTTGCAAAGCAATGCAAGGTGGGAAGTGGCACGTTTTATGGAAGGGCCGAGTGCTTTGCCATCAGACAGAACCAAGGTCATAATCCATCCAGTGGTTGGGTGACCCAGGATGAGTTACTTAACCTCCCTGAGCTTGGGTTTCCTGAGCTATAAAATAGGGATAAAACTGCCTTCCTCATAGGGTTACCGTGAGGATTAAGAGAGATAATGTATACAAAGCACTTGGCAAAACACCTGCCATGTGGTAGCTGCTTAATGAATGGCTGCTCCCTTCTCTTTTTCAGCAAGAAAAGTGAAAAAGCTGAAAGCTGTAGTAATCTGTATACATAAGATAGGTTTGCACAGAAAAACCCTTCTGGTTCTGGTTCTGGAAATTATGGAGAGCTCCAGTTTTTAATATGTGACTGTCCTGAATATGGGCAAATAAAAGAGGAGGGAAAGATTTGAGAGGCAAATGCACTTTTTTAATGTGGAAAAGCAGGCTTTTAAACAAAGCATGAGCATTTTTGTAAAAAAATCTTCATTTCATTCTGGAGAATGCTGTGTTCATCCAGATTTATGTAACTTTTGTCTTCAGTTTTAGAAAGACAAATACAGGCAAAAGCTTATGGATTTGAGAAAACGGCAGAACACTAATATACGATGGAAATATTAGAATAATGGCCCCCGAGCATTGATTTCTATAATGGGTCCAGAATAAAAGTAACAGGGCTTCTCAAAGTATATTCATCTTCTTAGGTTGTTGAAAATTACTCTCTTCTGATAACTAGCGTCATGATACCTAGTTATTTAAAGTTCTGGTATAAATATTAGAGACTTAAAGTTATAGTCATAAAAAGCTGTTTAACCTTGAATTTCCAACTTTGTTTATATTAGGGTAATAACAAAGCAACATCAAGAATGTAAGGTGTTCTTGTGTAACAATTTCTCAGCAGCTGGGCTTTAAATCAGGTATTATATCTCTTCAGTTTTTCTGGGTAATTGTGACTTAATTGAATGTAGTTATTTTCAGTGAGCATGATCCATTAATTGTATATGCTTTTAAATATATTTGTTTTTCATTCATATCTATTCTACCCTGTTTCCAAAATGATTTAAAGGATACATAAAATAGAAAATTAAATGAAATTAAGATTAGCAAGAAAAGTAAAAGTATAGGTATACTTTTAAAATAAAAAGTATAGGTATGTAAAATGCACCTGGGATTAAACTATCACAGCAATGTATACAATAGATTATATATACTTGCTGCTAGTTAAAAACATTTTGCTTAAAGTTTACATATTTATTTGGGGATAGAGAGAAAGAGAAAGGGCGGAGGAGGGGCAGAGATAGAGGAGAGAGAATCCCAAGCAGGCTGATGCAGGGCTCAATCTCTTGAGCTGTGAGATCATGACCCGAGCCAAAATCGAGAGCTCGACGCTTAACTGACTGAACCACCCAGGCATCCCTACTAGCTGCTACTTAACACAGTGTTGATGTTAATCTTGTTAGCAGTCAATGAGAAAATTTAACTGAATGCCCAGTTGTTCAGGGGAAGCACAATCATTCCTAATACTGAGATCAAGAAGAAATTTCTTCCTTAGTGTCTTCAGAATGGGATAGTACACAATATGTTCTTGCTTGATAATAATTTCATATAAATATTCTCAAAATTCTGAAAAAAAAATTCACCGATCTATTATCTGTGCTGGTTTGGGTATCAAACATATCAACAAAATATACATCATGAATGATTTACCCAGTCCTACAATACCATGGAATAAGGTAGCATCTGAGGGAAAAATTATTTCTGCTGGCTGGACCAAAGGCTGACAGTCAATGCATTACCACTATCATGGTTCAGTCACAAGGAAAACTGGTGTGCTCGCCCCTCTGTTCTTCCACACACACCTCTCAAGTCTCCACAGTGGCTTTCACCTCATAGAATCCCTTGTATGCAAGCTTAGTTTGAGTTCCTCATCAACGTGTAGTTTTCTCTGGCCCCTTCACTTTTACTTCCTCTTCCTAGTGTTATTCCCATTGTTCTTAAAATAGTTTGCTCACAGAGCCAGCATAGCACAGATAGGATTTTAGAATTGTCTTCTGTCACCAACCCCACCCCCCATGATTGTGAGTTCCTTATAAGTAAGGACGTGCCTTATTTATAAGTAAGTAAGTGCCTTTCCTACTGCCACTCACTGTCTAGACTCTCAAATATTACCTAATCCATAGTAGGCATATAATAAAGGGTGCATTGGATCCTCTTCGTTTTCAGAGTTGTCTTTGGTGTGCAGTTCAACTTGATCAGTTACGTCAGTAACAGTGTTGAGATGAGGAAAGTAGATAGGAGTGATTTATTCTGCATGCTGTCATCTTGAGGAAGGTCCCATTCCTTGGTTATTGCAGAATTCTGTTTTAAGATTCTAGCTTGGCTTATGTTCACAGAAGAATGTGAATTAATCTTCGCTGTTTGTAAAAAGAAGCCCCATGCTCTCTGATACCATGTCCTCCAAGTCCGGTTGATTTCAGTGAACATCATGGACTTTACATTTTTGTAATTTTTTTTTAACTTTATGACTTGCTTAAGCACACTGTGCAAAGCCATTAATAAAAATCAAAAGCCCACGGAAGCTTTGCTTAATCTACTCTTCCCTTAACTGGCAGGTGTAGAGAGGCTGCTTGTATGCAGCAGAGCAAAGCTTCAGAAGCTGTGAATGTTTCCTTTCAATGGAGGGAAAATGTTGGGCTTTAGTCTTGTCTGTTGAAAGAAGATGAAAAGAAGCCTAAAAACACTTACGGAAAGGGAACGGAACGGATTGATAGAATAGCTGAGAAGTCACAAAAGGAAGTTGTCAGCGAGGAGCACCACTGACTATTTGCTAAGCAGTTTCTAAGCAACTTTTAATGGAAGGTCAGACATAAGCAACATAAAGGGAGGAGGAAACAACATTATTTCACACAATAAAGTGACTGTGAATACTGCCAGTTAAAGGGGGGAAGATAGACTGGTTAGTCTCAGCACTTATTGATGTGTGGGTTTTGGTTTTTGTGTGTGTGTGAATACAAATGAAAATCTTTCATAAAAGAGCCTATCAAATCTGAGCAAATGTAATAATCCTGGCAATGTGCATATTATGGTCGAAAAGGCTTTGCATAAAACACACTGAGATTTCCCAGTTAGCATTGACACCTTTGTTTTCACCCATGCCAATCTGTAGGCATGTCATTCATTCATTTATTACATAAATATTTAATGCACTCCTCCTCTGGATCAGACACTGCTAGATCAAAAGAGAAAAATGAGCCCCAGGCCTCTGAGGGATACAGAGTCCAGCCCAGTCCAGTGACTCACTGATTATAGGGCAGTGTGTGATATAGCATATGGTTCAAGAACAGGCACGATGGTGTCGCTGGGGGTCTGAGGAAGGGCTTTCTAGAGAAGGCAGATCAGAGCACATATTCCATCAGTTCTCTCAGCTCTGGCTTTGTTTCCTTCACCCAGATAACTAACTTCCAAATGGTATTTTTTTCTTTCAAGGAAAGAATAATAAATTACCTTTCATTTTCCTTCAACATGTCTGTATAGAAGAGATTATTACGTGCATACTCACAAGTACTCATCATTGAAATGTACATAAAGTTATTCATAGATGTCCCAGATATTAAATTTAATGGTCTTTTGGAAGTCATTTTATTTGACATGGACTATCTGAATTATTTGATAAGGCAAACCATCAATCTCAAGGCCTTCTTCTCTGGGTTCAAATGACACTGGATTTTCCTAGTTACACTCCTACCTTTCCAGTTTATTTGCTTCAGTTTCTCTTTCCTTCTCTCTCCTCTCATCCCCACATAATGCTTGTTTCCTCAGCAGTTTAATACTCCTCATGCTTTAAATTCATGTCTTCATCCTTACATGTCTCAGAACTTTAGCTCTGTATTCCCATATGGGCTCCGACTCCATATTTGCTGATGTCCAGAATATTTCCACTTTGATATATCATCATCATTTATAATCAGCCTTTTCAAAACAGCAGCAGAATCCATAAAACATGCCCAAATAATGCACAATCCTTAGCTGGCTTGAGGAAGCTCATTGCCCACCCAGGAGAAAGGGATGGGTGATAGTGGGCACTGACCCGACCGAAAGATGAAGGATGGTAGTGGAAGCCAATCAATGATCTATTTTCTTAAACCATACTCTGAGGAATAGTGTGGAGTAGTTTAATCTTCTCATTACTTAGAGCACACAGGAATGTGATACTTGTGACTTTGGGTTTCTGAGTAGGAAGCTGAAAGATAGGTAGACACAAGTGATATTTTCATTTCTTCTTGTAGTCAGGACCTCAGTGACTTCTTAGGTTTATTCTAGAAAAGATCTGAGTCAGAAAAATAATATGGATTTGTTTCTGATTTATTGTAGGATGATGATTTTCTACAGAAGGATGAAGTGCATTTCATGAAGATCATGAATGTGAGGTTTTAAGAGAAGATCCAGGGGCTCCTGGGTGGCTCAGGTGGTTAAATGTCCGACTTTGGCTCAGGTCATGATCTCATGGTTTGTGGGTTTGAGCCCCACATTGGGCTCTGTGCTGACAGCTAGCTCAGAGCCTGGAGACTGCTTTAGATTCTGTACCTCCCTCTCTCTCTGACCCTCCCCTGCTCACACTGTCTCTCTCTGTCTCAGAAATAAATAAAAAACATTTAAAAATTTTAAGAGAAGATCCAGATGCAGTCAGAAACTGTTAAAGGCAATAAATATGACAGAAGTAAATAATGCATAGTAGTTTTCCAGAGAAAATAAAAAGAAGGTCGTCCATTATAATTATGTCCCTAACTGAAGTACAAATATGATATAAACTCAAAAAGTTCATTTGAACTTCCCAAGATGATGAATGAATGGACAAATGAATTAAAGAATAATATTACATTTTAATAAACTTTTCATGAGACTCCCTAGAAAAATCCCAGTAGTCATGAGACCCTCTGACATCATGAAGCAATAATTTGTCCTTTTCATGGGAAGCAAGCTCCATCCAAGGAATGCCTTTCTTAAAGGATATAGTCTATACTGCAATAAAAGAGGAAAACATTACATTTATAATTTTCATAATAAAAACTACTCTTTGTTTAGAACTTATGCTGGCTTACTTTCCGTTCATTATAATAGAATAGAAAAAAAGTTTTCTATGTCTTGAATGCTAAACTAGATTGATACCAAGAATTCATAATGTCTACTCTGAGAGGATGAAAACAAAGGAATTAGGACAATTGTCAGACCTCCCTTACAGGGCTTGGCTTGTGGCTACACAGACTTGCTTTGGGTTTTCCCATCATCAGCAGAGAGCCATGTTAGCAGAAAGCCTGGAATTGATTGGAAATTGAAGAATCCCACCTGAGAAGAACACTGAAAGAAGTAAGGAAATATTTGAATGTTTCTTATAATTGTATTTGTAGGAAGTAAAGGGATTTGTGATCTAAATACCTAAAGGTAAAGAGTTTATCAGGTAAAATGTTAGTGTTAAGAGAATAGACTACCATGCTCTCATTAAAAAATATCAATTTGTAGGGGTGCATGGGTGGCTCAGTCAGTTAAGCATCCAACTTTGGCTCACTCAGGTCATGATCTCGTTGTTCATGAGTTAGAGCCCTGTGTTGGGCTCTGTGCTGACAGCTCAGAGCCTGGAGCCTGCTGCAGATTCTATGTCTCTCTCTCTCTCTGACACTCCACTGCTCAAGCTCTGTCTCTCTCTCTCAAAAACAAATATTACTTTAAAAAAAAAATCACTTTGTAGATGAATGAAATAACAAATTAAAAAAAATAGAACTCAGAATCACACATAAATTATAATGTGAGGTAGATAAATTGTGTATAGCAGAAAAATTAGAATACCAAATTGCCAGTTTGGAGATTCAGAGGATTGCATGTGATCATTTTATGTTACTTTCGTTTAATAGGAGTTATCTTGATTGTTAAGGTAAATATACATAAAAATGAAAAAAAATGCCTTCCACTGGAAATGCTTTTGGGGTATCTCTCTTGTTTTTAAGTAAAAAGGCACACAGCTGGGAGAAGCAGAAGCTTTCTTGCCAATACATCTGCTTTCTTTACACTGTTCGTAAAATACTTCACACTCTCAAGTTGGAGACCAGCTTTCCCCAGGGTGCCACAACAGAAACATTCCAGTTAAAATACTTCATTACACTAAGAAGTTGGAATCTCCCCACTGCCTTTTTTCTTGTTTTCAATCCCTGCCTTGCCAAAGGGGAAAAAATCCATATATTCTGATTTCATGGAAATAAATACAGGAACAGAAACAAATGTATAATATTAGACGAATCATTATGCATAGATTGTGAATGATTCATGATTTAAAAGTTTATGATGTCTGAAGATTGGGTTCTTTGAGAGCTTTCACTTGAACAAGGGCCTTTCACCTCAAAATCATTATTTAGAATGTGGACATGGACAGTGACAAAGTGCTATAAACTCCTGACCCCTAAGATTTGTTCCAGCTCTAAATGCTTGGTGATTCTGTGATTCTACTGCTATTTCATGGCTAGGAATATTGAGTGGCTTCAATATGTTTTGTGGAACAGAATATGAACACGTCATTTAGGAAGATATTATAATATGAGGACGTATTATTTTGACTAAAGAAGTCGCAAGTCTTAATGACACTACTAAATGTTTAAAGAGATCCTGTAAGGGCTCATCTCATAATTTATCACACAGACACCTTAGATCCCCATGGAAAAATGTTAAAAGAAATCAATTTTCATAAGCAAAAATAGATGGACAGAATGTCTTCCTCTTCAAAATATAATCTCATCCAATTCAAACTGATCAAGGTTCTAGTAATTCATAGAGCGTTTGGAGGGTATCTGGGTGGTTTAAAAAAATTTTTTTTAAAGGTTTAATTTAGTGGTTTCCAGTGTGGTGGTTCATGTACCTGGGGGTGTTTAAGACAATCCTTTGAGGTGTGGAAAAAAACATATTATATTAATGCTAAAATCTTACCTAAAAATAAGAATTATGCTTTACTAGTATTTAACGTACAAAATGGTGCATGTACCCTTGCTCAGTCCATATGTTATATTAGGTATGCAGGGTATTCTGAGGGAAAGACCAGAGTTCCATTGACAGAGAGGCTCAAAGTAGAGCTTCTTTCATTCAATTATTCACTTGTAGGTCATTTTGCTATAGTTTTGTTAAGTGGACGTGGGGACTGTATTATTGAATTGTCATGAAATAAAATGGATAAGGACTTAAAAAGATTCTTCCCCCCAGTAAAAAAATATGGGGGGAAGATGATACTGATAATGCAGGTACGAGGGCCAGTTGGCAGAGTTGATAATTATATTCAGTTCTGACAAACTCTAGCCATCATGAAAACCTAAAATTTCAACAAAATGCATTGGATATAGAAAAGCCTTTGCAATTGTTATATCACAAAGTTTTAAGCAAAGATTTTTCAAAAGTCATGAAATTTGTTCAATCAGCTAGTCTTTATTAGGAAAGCAAAGTCTTTTTAAAATAATTTTAGGGGCACCTGGGTGGCTTAGTTGGTTAAGCGTCCGACTTTCGCTTAGGTCATGATCTCATGGTTCGTGGGTTCGAGCCCCGCGTCGGGCTCTGTGCTTACTGCCAGCTCAGAGACTGGAGCCTGTTTCAGTCTGTGACTCCCTCTCTCTGACCCTCCCCTGCTCATGCTGTCTCTTTCTCTGTCTCCTAGAAATAAATAAAACATTTTAAAAAAATAAAATAATTTTAAATATTGTTCATTTAATTTTGAGTTTACCTTTTTAAGTCTATTTTGAGGTAAAATTTACATAAAATTCAATCTATTTCAGTGTAGCTTGATGAACTTAAATGTGTATATAGACATTAATAACCCTAATATCTGTGTCATCTTGATGTCGGAATCTATTAATTTTTTTTTTGTTCTCTTAGACATGTTTTTGGGGTTTTGGTATAACAAGTGGTTTTTAAAATTGAAACCTTGACTTTTTGGTATTGTGTTATGAAAATTAGGATCTTCTGTTTTAACTGGCTTTCTCTGACACTATTTTGCCAGGAAAACACTTTGTTATCATCAGGTAGAGGTCTGGTTCCAGGTTTCCCACTTGGCCTCCATGAGGAAGTCTCCTCACTTTTACTGGGTGGGAGTGGGAGTGGTCCCATTTTGGAGGTGGCCTCATCACTGAGTGATGGTAAGTCACCACTATGACTTTTCTAACAACACCTAGCAGGGAGAGGGACAAATGCCTCAATAATGCCTAGTGAGGAGAGAAGTCCAAGTTTTCCATGTGGTCTCCACTGACACTATGGATAGGGACCTCAATACGATCTGGTGGAGGTGAGACTCTTGGCCCCTTACGTGGCCTTCTCTGACACCACCCTAGTAGCACATTAGGGCACTTCATTACAGTCTGTGGAGGGTGAGAGTGTAGGTTCTTTACACGACATTTGATAGCATGGGTGGAGATGGGCCCAAGGTATTTTCTGGATATTTGGTTGGAGTAGAACACTTATTGTCTAAAATATTTCTGCTTTGCTGGGCTGACCTTTTGCTGGTCCTTTGGCTAAAAAGAGCAGGATTTTGTTAATACAAAATGTTTTTAAGCATAATTTTTGTTGTATATATCAGTGGATATGCTCCACCGATATAATGCTGAGTAGTACTCCAGTGTATGCATGGATTATAATTGGGTTATCCATTTGCTGGTTGATGACTTTTGTGTTGGTTGAAGTTTGGGTTAATTATGAGTAAAACTACTATAGTCATATATAAGTCTTTGTGTGAATATTATGTTTTCATTTCTCATGGGTAATATCTGGTAGTGGGATTTCTGGGTTCTATGTTTAGCTTTTTAAGACCTTAACAAACTGTTTTCAAAAGTAGTTGTACCATTTTGCATTCTCATGAGCAATTTATGAGGGTTTCACTTGTTCTTCATCAACATTTGGCATTACCACCTGATCATCTGGTATTTTCAGTCTTTATATTTTTAGCCATTTTATTAGGTCTGTAGTGATATCTAATTGTATTTTAATTGAGTTTTGCTAGTAACTAGTCCTGCTGAACATCTTTTCTTCTTCTTTTTAAAAATGTTTTATATATTTTTGAGAGAGAGAGACAGAGTGCGTGCAGGGAAGGAGTAGAGTGAGAGAAAGACACAGAATCTGAAGCAGTCTCCAGGCTCTGAGCTGTCAGCATAGAGCCCGACACAGGGCTGGAACTCGCAAATCATGAGGTCATGATTTGACCCAAAGTCAGATACTTAACTGACTGAGTTACCCATGTACCCCTTTTCTGCCCATTTTTCAAACAGATTGTTTATTATTTTGTTTTGAAAGTTCTTTACATATTCTGGAAACAAATTGTTTATCTGATATACATTTTGCAAAAATTTTCTTTGAGTCTACTATTTCATTTTTATTTTCTATTTTTATTCATATTATATAGGATATATATAAATGACATATGGTATGGTATGATATGATATGATATATGGTGGTATACTATATTCACCTTGCCTTCAAAGGTCCTGTCTCCTCTTCACTCATACCCTAGCCCAATATCTCTTCTTGACTTTTTTTTTCTCCAGTAGAAACAATTGGTTCTAACTAGCCTTTCTCACCACTTACCTCTCTAGGTGTTTTATTTTCCTCTATGGTGGGGGATTACGTATCCCCAAAGTACTGAGGATGGATATGCAGATTGAGGTGGCACTAACCTTATTATATCCAATTGATTATTTCAGAGAAAATACAAGCACTTTTGCTGTATTTTAATCATTGATCATTAAATGATTCTGGATAACTGAAGACAGGCAAGTGGTCTGAATGGAGAGTGAAGATCTTCTTCTGTGTCTTCATTTTTTCTCAAACTAAATTCTTCATATTTCCTGTGATCTTACCCTTCTCCTTTCATGTCAGTAAGTGGTACCCCAACAAAGTAGTCACTATAGCTAGAAACTACAGGGTCCTTTCCTTGCCAACACTTAGTCATTATATCTGGGCAGTCCTTCCTTCTTAACACTTCTGGATCTTTTCTTTCTCCTACCTTCCCTTACCACTGCCTTATTAAAAGTTTCCTTTATCTATTCCCTGATCCAGTGGTTCTCAAATGATTCTGTGATTGGAATCACCTCAAGGGTTTGTTAAAACACCATTTCTCAGGCCCCACCCCCAGAGTTTCTGATACTGTAGGACTAGAGTAGGGCCAGTAAATGTACATTTTTATCAAATTATCAGGTGATGCTGAGGTTGCTCATAGAGGAAACACACACACCCTTCAGAATAGCTAACTGACGACTTAACAATTAAAATCTAAATTTCCTACCAAGATCTAGCCCATCCTTCACTTACAGAGAATGAAAGTGAAGCATGCACTGTGCTAGGTAGTATTGGGGCTCCAGAGACGAAAAGTAACTCTCATTACCTCAGAGTGTGTACAGTCTGGTGGATATGCCATAAGGTTGTAGGTGGCAGAAGGGCCAGCTTCACTGGCATGTGACCTGTGCACTCACATGGGGTCATGTGTTTAGAATGGCCCCATGCTTGGTTTAATGCTGTGCTGTTGCTATCTTGAAATTCTTACTTTTTGAACCAGAATTCCTGCATTCTCATTTTGCACTGGGACCCACAATTATATACCAGTCTTTGGTGTCAGGAAGGCCAGCCCTAATCAAATTTACTTTTTCAGTTTGTATTGCCCTCATACTGACCCTGGTCAGATCTTCCATTTTACTGCCTCATCCCTGACAACTGAGCCCAATCAAACTTGGCTGACCTGGATTCATAAAAACACTGTTCTTCATGGAACAATAATGGTGGTACAAATTCTAGTGGGTGGCTCTGGCCAGAAATGCAGAAATTCTGTCTTCAGCCCTGAAAGGGTACTTGGTACTATGTTTTCTGAAGAAATTCTCAACTTTGCTGAAAACCAGGAATCCTTGTGATATTTACATTTTTCTATTGAAAAGTAGACAGACAGCATGTCCGCCACCATGCAGCAATGGAATCATAAAATCAACGCACATTTAGAGCTGGGAGGAGTCATAAATGTCAGGAGTTTATCCTACTTAAAACCTATGCCTGGATTCTAAGAGGGAGAGGTAAGGCAAAAGGCCTTCCATCCAATAACCCCAACCTCAGGTATCGTCTTTCTCCAGTAATTTGCTGTAAACTCATAATGTCATAAAACTTGAGACTGTCACTGAAACTAGTGATGTGCTTCCTGCAAAAAGTTATCTTTTAGGCCCTTATGAGAACAGTCCCACAATACCTGCTGAAGCCCAAAGATGAAGCCGCTGGAAGATTGTCTACACAGAGTTAGTTCCTCATGTTTCTTTGGCTGCCCTTTATAGGTCTTCTTTTATAAAATAAATAGTGGAATATTACTGTTTACCATGTGTATGTATGTTTGAGTGTGTGTGTGTATGTGTGCGTGCACGCATGTGAGAGAAAGACAGAACAGACAGAGGGGAGAGGGAGATGTATATGTTTATGTGAATATTAAAGCCTAATTGTGTGATTTAATATTTGAAAACTTTGCATTCCTCCTATGACTTGAGGGAGTAAAAAGAGCCTATTATCATTTTTGGGCCAGATGTTTTACTTAACTGAGCCGGTCTGATCCCTGCACCTGTCTGGGACCAGCAGTTGCAGGATTAGTGTAAGAGGCTGAATTTAAAAATCTGGACAACTGTTTGTGAACAAGCTAACGGTGTGAAAATGAACAGGCTTTCAGCATAAAGGATTTACTGTTTACGACATAAGGCAGTGCATCGCTGACAGGGCTACGTGAGCATGCCCTGTTACCTCTGTCCGTGCACACTCATATACATTACCAAGTGACATTTACAGGGACCATGAGTGAGTGCAGAAAACAGAAGTCGGGGATTGCGATTAGAGTTGGAGGGAACAGAGACATATTACACCATCCATCTGTGAGACAGCCGTAGAGCTACACAGAATTACATATTATTTCTGGTGGATTATGACGATTATAAAAGGAAGAAAACAGGTCCCACCCCCATAAACATTTTTTTAAACTGTGCAACCTCAAGGAAGCAATGGCTTGTTGCCCAAAAGTGATTCCTTCCTAGAACATAGTTTATTTTTCTCATAAAAGAGAAGGTAAATATACACTAGTTTTTACAAAAACAAAATAAAAATAAGCATTTTCACTGGGTTAAGATGAAATATGATGGGAAATTCTGACGGATCTCAACAACTAAAAAGGCTTTTCCTCCCACTTTAAGAAAACACACACCCACAGACACTCACACCTGAGTGCATACGGGCTGCACTCTTTTGGCTAAAATATAAAATATAACACTATCATTTAGAGTAGCTGAATTCTAGTGTGCTCCCTGTTTCTTTCAGCTCTCAGTCATATCTTACTTAACACACACGCAGCTTAAAATAACATTGAAATGGCTAATGCTAAGGAAGAACTAATGTGCACTCACATGCTCATTTTCTTCAGAAGAATTGCACTAAATTTGGAGTCCAGAGCCTGGGGTTTGTGCCTGCCTCCACTTCATTACATGCGTGTGACCCTGGGCCAGGCACTTAGCCTCCATGAGCCTCAGGTCCTCCCTCCTAGGACTTTCGTAAGGATTAAGGAAGCTAATGTATGTGAAAAGTTCTTTGTAATTTTCAAAATGGTTTCCATGTGTTAGCCCTTATTTCAGTGAAATTTCTGGAAGAAAGTCTTAGGCTAATCTGTGTAAGATTATCTTAAGAATAGTGATGAAACAAAATTCACTTACATTAAGCACAACTAATTCAGACTTCAACCACATGCAGTATACACAGATTCTCTCAAATGGGTTAAGAAATGCTTTTCCTTTATGAACCCCAGTGATGTTAGTGTCCTCTCATTCATTCAGTCAGTATTACTCTTGGGCACCTGTCGAGTGGCAGCCCCAAGAATAGAGTGATGGACAAGATACAGTCTTTTTCCTCAAAGATCTTCAGACTGCTCGAGGAAGGCAGACATCAAGTAGGCAATTATGAAAGGAAATATCTGATGATTATCATAGCAGTGAGCTGCAGAAGGGGAAGTATATGTGCCCTGAAACCATGTAACAGGTGTGCCCGACCCAGTGAGAGATGTCATGATGGCTTTCCTGAAGGAGTGATGTTCGGATATTATAATCTTTCCTATAATAGAAACCACACATGCTCATATTTAGTTTTGGACTCTGGATTGTATTTTTGAACTGTGGTTTATATTGTTCTTTCAGACACTTGTACATGAGAAAATGTAGAGTTTAAGGTTTTGGTTATAAGCTGTACTCTTCCCAGACTTTCTTTGGTTGTAAACTTCTCGTAGTTGCTTCCTTCGGGTCTCAATGTTGACTTAAGCAAAAACGAAAATGTACTGACCTACATAACTGAAAAGCACTGGGACTCTACTTTCTGGTATGGTTGGATATTAGGGCAAATGATATCAGAATTAGAACTCTCTCCATCTCTTAGTCTCTATTTTCTGGTGATAGTTTTATTATCTATTGGACTTTCTCCTTGAGAACTTCTCCTTCCCAACAGTTTCAAAGGAAGCTCTAATGGAATCTTTTTATCCAGTCTTAGGTCATCCTTAGGTAAAGGATGGGGTCAACTCCATATCAATCACAGTGAAAGAGGAATGGCAGATCTTCTAGAATAACCATAAAAAGGAGAAATGGATGGTGAGCAAACAAAAACATACTTTGCTCATGTCAGGATCATTCTCCTTGGACATTATGATGCTCAAACTTCATAGTAATTCTGTATTAGTTTTCAATTGCTATGTCATAAACTGCCACAAATGTAGCATCTTAAAACAACTCCATTTATTAGCTCAAGGATCTATATGTCAGAAGTGTGGTATGGCATGGTAGGGCTTTTAGCTCAGGGTATCACATGGTGAAATAAAGGTATTGGGTGGGCTAAGTTCTTCTCTAGAGACTAGAGTTTCAAGCTCCTGCTTCCAAACTGAGTCATGCCATTGGCTGAATTCTGTTCTTTGTGGTTCTAACACTGTGGACTTCATTTGCTTGCTGCTTTCAGCGTCTAGCTCTGTTCTAATTCCTTGACACACCATGTGGCTCTCTCCAGCAATAGATATAGATAGATAGATAGATAGATAGATAGATAGATAGATAGATAGACTTATGTATATAACAAATATGTATATATATAACAAGTTATATATAGAGAAAAAAATATATATAACAAGTATATTCCATATATGCATATATGTATTCATTTACTTATAAGGAATTGGCTTACATAACTATGGGAGCTGGCTAAGCAAGTCTGCCTTTCATAAGACTGCCGCAGATAGGAAGGGAAGATCACATGCAGGATAGAATGCTATGGACACAAGTCAAAGCTGTTGTCCATAGGCATTAGTCCAAAAATGAATATCCAGAGAAAAGAGAACACAGCTCTTGCAGACCTAGCTGCTATTTGGAATCTGGCTCAGGAAATAACTAAGCCTTATTTTATAGGGATTCCACTGATTGAGTCAGCCCCACCCAGAATATCTCCCTATTTTAAGGACAGTCAATTGGGGACTTAAATTACATCTGTAAAAATCCCTTCATAGGAGCACCTCAGTTAGTGTTTAATTGAATGAGAGAGGCCATGAACCTTATAATTTTGCCTACCACACCTATTATGGTCTTTAAGATCTATAACATTATATTCAGTGTTTCCAAAAACATTTGTTAAATGATTTCATATGCCAAGAATATCATATTTGCAGTAGAGATAAGGGCAGGTTTTGCTTCTGTTTAGTTAAAAATACACAGAGAAATAACATTTATAAACTGAGATGACAATGTAAACAATGAAAGTATAGCCTGGAAATGTAAACACTTGTTTTCATGGAGGTTGATTTGAAGGTTACAAGGATACCGCATAAAGAATTCAATAATAACCTTTGGATTAGGTTGTCATGCACTAAGATACATTAAAAAAATTAGATTGTAGCTGATGATGATATTTTCCTGTAGACAGAAGCACATCCTATTCCTTAGCATGAACAAATGATGCCAATAAAGTACTTATACATTTTTTAGAATACCTGATAAAGGAGCAAACATGATTAGTTTACCTATGAATTGTTTAACCAGAGGGAGGAAACTGAGGTTAAGGCATATGTATTTCCACAGTGAAAAATCACTGGATATGGCGTGTGTGTGTATTATTCTTGCCTGTCTCATTTGATTGCCTTTCAAATGAACTTTGTTGATTTACAGGCTTTGGAGGGGCAGCCTTCCTTACTACATGGCCCTGTCTCTTGGTCAAGGCTGATTGGAGCTGAGATGCAAGCCTGACCTGGGAAGACAATTTATTGAATAGCCTCCAGCCAGATTACCCAGTAGGTAATGATTGAGGCTCCAGAAAAATGGAGGAAACTCCACATTTCTTATGATAATATTTATTTTTGGAAAAAAATTTAATTGAAGTAGTCATTGGGGAAAAATCAGGATATTGTGAACTTTTTCACACTTATTTATTTTTTTAAAAAATGTTTATTCTATTTTTGAGAGACAGAGAGAAAGAGAGAGAGAGCAGGGGAGAGGCAGAGAGAGAGAATCTTAGGCAGGTTCCACACTGTCAGCACAGGGCCTGATGCAGAACTTGAACTCACAAACTATGAGATCACAACCTGAGCTGAAGTCAGACACTTAACCGACTGAGCCACCCAGCCACCCTTTCTCACACTTATTTAATTGTTTAGAATAATTTTCATTATACAGGTGGAGCATAATCTTTTTAGTGTTTGGAGCCTCTAAGGATCTTAATCTGACCATGCAATGCCAATCATATTATTTCCCTTGACAACTTTTAAGGACTTAGGAAAACTGTACTTAACAAAAAGATGTGAATCTAAAAGTATAAGATGGCATTGAGCTGGGGCCGGAGTTTGCCTCACAGCAAGGTAATTTTGCACATAAGTTTATGCGATGAGGGGACAGAAACAGCCTTGAGGGGCCTGCAGGGGAGGATGGAACAGACAGCAGGTAGACTGGAGAGAACCGCAGAATCACAGGAAGAGGCTAATACTGATAGGAGCTTAATGAAAATGTTGATTCTTCCCTAAACCCAGACTGTAATGCTGCAATTGGATTCCATGAGATTCTCTTGTATCCTTCTAGAACTGTTTTTCTTTTTTTTAAATATGAGCTCCTTCCCATGGATTTCCATTTCATAAAACCAAACAATTCTAGACCATGACATCAAATATCCCCTTCCTGTATAACCAGGAAATGGCCAGGCATTGATTCCTACTCCAAAGACATATTATTAAGCACAGAAGGTGTTGTTCTAAACAGCAAGGAAAACACTAAGTGCATAAACATGCTCTTAGCCTCAAAGAACTTAGAGTTTACAAATGTGCACATAAGCTAGTAGTAAGGATGATTTGTGCAAAGATCTAAGAGGATCTCAAACAAGGAGTTGCTTCTGACTGGTGTGGTTGGGGAAGGCTTCCAGTAGCAGATTCCATCTGGACTGAGCCTTGAAGAATGGATCCCCTCAGAGAAAGAGTTTTTCAGAAGTGGTCCCATGGTTCTAGGAACCCACTGGCGATCAGCAGGAATAAGCCAAACTACACGGGAAGGAAACACACTCCCGGCAAAGACCAGACTTCACGAGATTCTCCCTGAGCCTTAGGCCATCTGACTCTCTCCATCTTTGCTTGCTCCATGGCCCCCTGCCCTTCAGCATGCCAACCGCCCATCCACTATAGACCCGCAGAGTGAATGGTCAGATGCCTCAGCTCTTCAGGCAATTGGCTCAGATAGTGACTGTTGCCGTTAGATAAAATAAAGCAAGAAAATGTATGGGATGAGACTTGGCAGTTTTAGACAGAGTCACTAGGGAAGATATGATCTGTCACCAAGGAAGGGTCATTGAGAAAGTCACACACACACATAACCACACATACATATATACACCCACCCTCCAACCCTCACCCACAGCTACACACGCACAACTTATTAGCAAAATTCAGTCAATAATAAAAATATGGGTCTTCTAAAGAAATTACCACAAACTGAGTGGCAAACAACAGAGATTTATTTTCTCACACATCTGGATGCTAGCTGCTTAAAATCAAGGTGTCAGCAGATTTATTTATTTATTTATTTATTTATTTATTTATTTATAAATATAATTTATTGTCAAGTTGGCTAACATACAGTGTACACAGAGTAAGCTTGGCTTTTGAAAGCTGTGAAGGAGAATGTGTTCCTTGCCTTTACCCTCACTTCTAGTGGTTTTCTGGCAATTTGGCACCTTTCTTGGTTCGTAGAAGCATCACCTTGATCTCTGGTTTCATCATCACATGGTGTTTTCCCAGTGTGCATGTCTGTTCCCAAATTTTCTTTTTACTTTTTTAATGTTTATTTTTGAGAGAGAGACAGAGAGAGAGAGAGCGAGCAGAGTATGAGTGGGGACGGGCAGAGAAGGAGACACAGAATCTGAAGCAGGCTCCAGGCTCAGAGCTGCCAGCACAGAGCCGAATGTGGGGCTCAAACCCACGAATAGCGAGATCATGACCTGAGTCAGATGCTCAACCAACTGAGCCACAAGGCACCCCTTCTTTTTTATTATTTTTTTTAAATAAAGACACCAGACATACTGGAATAGAGGTCCACCCTTCTTCAATATGACCTCATCTTAATTACATCTACAAAAATGTATTTCCAGATAAGTTTGCATTCTGAAGTATTGAAAGTTAGGACTTCAACATACGAATTTGGGGATTTCAGCATATAAATATATGAACATTTCAACCCATAATACTATATGTGAAATTAAAAAAAAAATTAATGTTTATTTATTTTTGAGACAGAGAGGGAGAGAAAAACAGAGTGTGAGTGGGGGAGAGGAAGAGAGAGAGAGAGACAGAGACAGAGACAGGATCCGAAGCAGGCTCCAGGCTCTGAGCTGTCAACCCAGAGCCATAAGCACGGCTTGAGCTCACAAACCGCGAGGTCATGACCTGAGCCGAAGCTGGACGTTTACTGAGTCACCTAGGCACCCCTATATGTGAAATTTTATATTGGGCTTTTTACATTTATTTTTATGTCATAAAAATTTGCCAATGTCATTAAATATTTCTTGAAAAAAATGTCTTGAATGTTGGCATAAATTTTTACATATTTATTTATTTAAAGTTTATTTATTTTTGAAAGAGAGAGAGTGAGAGAGAGAGAGAGCAAGGGAGGGGCAAAGAGAGAATCCAAGCAGGCTCCACAGAGCCCATGCAGGGCTCAAAGCCAGGAACCATGAGATTATGACCTGAGCCAAAACCAAAAGTCAGACGCTTAACCAAATGAGCCTCGCAGGAACTCTCAAATTTATTTTTTAAAACAACTTTCATTGTTGTATTTATGTCCTTTAGTTATCATTTATATTTCATTTATTTGGAAAAGTAGATTTCTCATGCTTTATTCTTTTTTAATCTGACCTTAGAGCGTATTAATTTTAAGCTCTTAAAATCATCAGGACTGTTCAGGAGATCACGAGTTATTCTTTGTAACAACTTGAGAACAAGAGAAAGAGAAATTGCACTATGTTGATCACCTTTAGTTTTTTATTTTCTTTTGATGCTGTTCTCTTATTTTGTTTCCAACCATGTGTTGAGAACTTACAGAAGACAAAACCTAAACTAAATTTGAAAATTTTTGTTTATTTAAAACATTTTATATACATACAAACTTCTATATAAGTTTTAGTCATTTTTTAAATAATTCATTTATTTAATACAAAATGCTATGTTTTCGGAAAAGTATGTAATCCCTTTCAACAGTCTCTCTTTTGAGTCACTTGCACCTGATTTTGGTATCAGGAGGAAACATTGGCAGACAAAACGCAGAATTACCCGGTTAACCTCGTCACATAACTCAGCCCTGCTTTACCCAGAAGTCCTCAAGGAGAGCCTTTGTTTTTGTTACCGTGGCCTAGTTCAAGCCAACAAGAAGAGTGACTTTAAGGAGCAACACAGAAATGATTAAGTTGCCAGGTTTGGTAACATATTCCGAAAATGCCTGCCCTTTAGTACAAAACAAAGGAACTGCACCATGTCTTAGGATCACTCCATTCCTCAGTGACTGGTGTCCTATGGACAGTATTTATTTTTTAATTAAAATGTATCCCTTCCCCTTCAGTAAGAAAAAATCTCTAGATCACACACAGGAAAAGCAAATCTCTGCTAAATAAATTTATGTTATTAATAATTATTTAGAACTGATTAAAATGTTTTTTAATACTTATTCAGTTTTGAGAGACAGAGAGAGAGAGAGAGAGAGAGAAAGAGAGAGAGTAAGAGTGGGGGAGGGGCAGAGAGAGAGAGGGAGACACGGAATCTGAAGTAGACTCCAGGCTCTGAGCTGTCAGCACAAAGCTAGATGCAGGGCTCCAGCTCATGGATAGCAAGATCAAGCCCTGAACTGAAGTTGGACACTTAACTGACAGAGCCACCTGGGCCCCCCAAGAACTGATTAAAATAAAGACAATTCTGCTATTACTTCTAAAGTCTTAATATATATCTTCTTTGTTTTTGCTCTTAATTTTAATAGAATGTTTTAACGCATAAAACTTTCATTGACCATAATTTTCTGTCATTATTTATTTTTGAAAGTAATTTACTATTTTTCTTGCTATTTCTTTATTAGTGACAGTGGAAATAATAATACCTACCTCATAGATCTGTGCTGAGAAATCAAAGAGGTAAGCCATGTGCAGGTCCTGGCGTATAACAGTAGGTTTGCACTACCTGCCACCAACTATCACTATAACGCCAAAGTTGTGTCCCTCCCGTTGTACCAATGAAGTGACTGAGTAAAAGAGTAATTTATCCCATTAAAAGAACAATCATATATCTGGAATTAAATGCTATTTAAAGACTTTTTCTACTACTGTTGGTAAAAATTATTAAATTCATAACTTTAAAGTTTTTACAAATTTATTTTATTCCCACATCTAAAATATTTGGGATTTTTGGCACCTTCCCTTGATGGTTCGCGGTGTCTGTGCATCACAGTGGAGGGAACTCTGCCAGGGAGGAGAGCGAGTTCCGGTCCTGGCTCTGCCCACCGCCAGCTGTGTGAGCTGGAAGTGATCACTTCTCTCCCCTGGACTCATTTTTTTCCCTGTTGAAATGAAGGGCTTCTTTTCAGCTTTACATTTTTTCTTTTGAAACCATTTCGTTCTCTCTCTCAGTGCTGAAGGCCACACTTTTATATGTGCACGCAGAAAACTTTGTGGTCTCTGAACTCAGAAGGTGCTCTCCCTCTAGGGGTCGCGCAATCACAGGGTGGCCCTTGCCTATCCTAGAGTTGACGCCACCTTCACCTTTGTGCCCTGTGCCCCTCACTCACCTCACCCTGGTGTCGGCTTTCACGGCCTCCTCACTTGCCTGCCATCTCCTCCTTCAGAGCTGGGAACAACAGTGATTTCCCCTTTCTTTCCAGTGTTTTTCAACATGTGGGAGTTTGGCTATAAGAATAGTATGAGATGATGTCTGTAGATTATGGCTTTCAAAGCTTCTGGATTTTTTTCGTGGGTCAGGGACTCTCTTTTTTTCATGTTTTATTTTGTTTTTGAGAGAAAAGAGAGATAAAGAGAGGGATACGGAGTGAGAGAGAGAGAGAGAGAGAGGGAATGAACAAGCAGGAGAGGAGCAGAGAGAGAGGGAGACACAGAATCTGAAGAAGCTCCAGGTTCCAAGCTATCAACATAGAGCACAACATGGGACTTGAACCCACGAACCGTGAGATCATGGCTTGAACAGAAGTCATATGCTTAACTCACTGAGCCACCTGTGTGCCCCTCTCATTTTGTTTTTTAAGTTAGCCACATAGAAAAATGTACTTGACTCTTTACTGTCACTTAACACATCCATGTTACAGTCCTTGTAGTTTATTCTTCTTGACTTAACACTACAAATTTTGGAGATAAAATATTTAGAAGAGCTAACAGTAACCAGCAATCTTGGTGTGCTGGATATGATGCTAAGCACTTTCCTTGAATTATCTTATTTAATACTTACAGCGGCCCTCTGAAGTAGGGAACTACTTATTCCACTTTACAAATAGGAAAATAATTTTTAGAGATTTTAAGTTAACTTTCCCCATATAGCCAAGCAACAATTTTAAGTTGGAATTTGAACCTAGGTCATATGACCCTTGTTCTTGAGTTATAAGAGATTTTATTGGTGAACCTGGAAGATTATCTGACCCATCAGTTTTCATTTTTAGAATGAAAGCTTGGGCAAAAACCCAATATGTAAACCAAATAAACTTAGATGTGCTTTATTTTGAAATGAGTGGGGGTGGGGACAAAGGGAGGTATAGTTTAGAGTCAGATTTAATTAGGTCCTCTTCTCCACCAATTATCTTTTGTCATGAGTTGACAAAGCCCGAAACCCACTGGAAAAGGAATCTTGAAGACTTAACACCTACTACCTCAGAATGTAACTGAATTTGAAGTAGGTTCATTGTGAATGTAATTAGAATAGGGTCATATTGGAGAAGGACCCCTAATCCAGTATGACCAGTGGTGGGGATGAATTGGTATCACTGGGAGCTTAATGGTGCTCTAGTATAGAAGACAAGGCAGATGGTAGGTGGAGCTGGGCTCACTAATAACAATGGAGACCAGGAGACATTATTTAACTCTCAGAATTAAGGCAGGTATAATGAGCAGCAAAGTCAGAGTGGCAATTAGAAGGATCTGAACCACAAATTGCTGTGGGATGGTTGATAGAATATGGCATCCCAGGAGGAAAGATAGATGGGCAGCTAACACAGGTATTGTTCAATCTGTATAACCAAAAGAAATCAAGGATGGATGATTAGGAGACTGAGGGCAGAAGCTTCAATGAAAAAGTTAACAAGCTGTTCCTCTGAACATAAGCCAGTTTTAAGATCCAGAACTGATTAAAAGAGGCTAGATCCCAAAAAGAAAGACCCTATAACATCATAACAATTATACACAATAATGATTCTCCCAGTCCTTCCCAAAAGGACTTACTTAGGGTCATTTACTTAGAAACCATATGTTGGGAAGAAGAATATGCAAACATTGAGGGGACTGTTGGACTCAGAATTCAAGTTGACATTGATACTTATGTAACTGAAGTCTCTTCATGACTCTCTAAGAGTGGAGACATATGTGGGTCCTTATTCATGATTTTTTTTTTCTCAATGTCCAAATACATAACTAGAATGGACATAGCCCCTATATTGGTTCTTTGCCTTATAGAGTTTGTCACATTTCTCCACTATAAAGTTACTATTTTCCCCTCTTTCCATACGCTGCTCTTTGGAAGGAAGTCACTATATGGAACCAACACTTAAGAAGTAAGGAGTTATGCACCCTTTCTTTGAGGGTAGAACATCTACTTATCTGGAATTCTTTTGCATGGAAGATTTGTTTCTTCTTTCTGAAATATTAATTTATTCAATCATTTGTTTATATAAGCGTGGCCTCATGGATAGTTTAATATAGATACAGATGGTTACATATAGAAATATTAATATATATGTGTATGAGGGGAAGGTTGTTTTATTTATTGTTCAATGTTAAGAGTTCCTTATAGGTTTTGCATACAAGTTCTTTAAAAAAAATTTTTTTTAATATTTATTTTTGAGAGGGCGAGAGAGACTGAGTGTAAGTGGGGGAGGAGCAGAGAGAGAGAGAGAGAGAATCCGCAGGCTCCAGGCTCTGAGCTGTCAGCACAGAGCCTGACATGGGGCTCGAACTCACAGACCGTGAGATCAAGACCTAAGCCAAAGTCGCAAAGTTGGGCACTTAACTGACTGAGCCACCTACGTGCCCACATACAAGTTCTATATCAGATCTTTGTTTTGCAAATATTTTTATCTCTGTGGCTTGTCTTTTCATTTTAACAGGTTTTTTTGTTTTGTTTTTATAGGAGTTTTAATTTTAATAAAGTCTAATTTACCATTGTTTTTCTTTTATGGATCACACTTTTTGTATTGTATCTAAAACCGCCTCACCAAAACCAAGGTCACATAGATTTTCTCCTATGTCTTCATCTAGAAGTTTATAGTACTGTGTTTTATATTTTGGTCTATGAACCATTTCAAGTTAATTTTTGTGAAAGGTGTAATATGTATTTAGATTTATTTTTTAGCATATGGATGTCAGTACTATATGCTTTAGTACCATATGCTTCAGTACCATGTGTTGAAAAGACTGTTCTTTCTTTATTCTTTGAGTTGCCTTTGCTCCTTTCTCAAAAATCAGTTGATTATATTTATACGGATCTATTTCTAGACGCTCTCTTCTGTTCCGTTATTTTATATGTCTGTTTTTTCACCAATCCCACATTATCTTTAGTACTGTAGCTCTGTAGTAAATCTTGACATTGGGTAGTGACCTCCAGCTTGGTCTTCAGTAATGGGTTGGCAACTTTGTCTATCTTTTGTCTCTTTACATAAACTTTCTTTTTTTTCTTTTTCTTTTTTTTTTCAAATAGTTTATTGTCAAATTGGTTTCCACATAACACCCAGTGCTCATCCCCATGAGTGCCCTCCTCCATGCCCATCCCCCCCCCCCCACATCCATCAGTCCTCAGTTTTTGTCAGCATTCAAGAATCTCTCATGGTTTGCCTCTCTCCCTTTCCCCCACCATTTCCCCCCTTCTTCTCCCCCTTGTTCCTCAATTAAGTTCCTCCTAATCCTCCTATATGTGCAAACATATATTTGTCCTTCTCTGCCTGACTTATTTCGCTCAGCATAACACCCTCAGGGTCCATCCATGTTGCTACACATGGCCAGATTTCATTGTTTCTCATTGCCATGTAGTATTCCATCATATAGATAAACCACATCTTCTTGATCCATTCGTCCGTTGATGGACACTTAGGCTCTTTCCATGTTTTGGCTATTGTTGAGAGTGCTGCTATGAACATTGGGGTACATGTGCTCCTATGCATCAGCATTTCTGTGTCCCTTGGGTAAGTTCCTAGCAGTGCTATTGCTGGGTCATAGGGGAGTTCTACTGTTAGTTTCCTGAGGAAACTCCACACTGTTTTCCAGAGGGGCTGTACCAGTTTACATTCCCACCAACAGTGTAGGAGGGTGCCCGTTTCTCCACATCCTCACCAGCATCTAGAGTTCTCTGATGTGCTCATTTTAGCCACTCTGACTGGTGTGAGGTGGCATCTCAGTGTGGTTTTGATGTGTATTTCCCTGATGAGGAGGGATGCTGAGCATCGTTTCATGTGTCTGTTGGCCATCTGGATGTCCTCTTTGGAGAAGTGTCTGTTCATATCTTCTGCCCATTTCTTCACTGGGTTGTTTGTTTTTCGGGTGTGGAGTTTGGTGAGTTCCTTATAAATTCTGGATATTAACCCTTTATCTGATATGTCATTTGCAACTATCTTTTCCCATTCTGTTGGTTGTCTATTAGTTTTGTGGGTTGTTTCCTTTGCTGTGCAGAAGCTTTTAATCTTGATGAGGTCCCAATCGTTTATTTTTGCTCTTGATTCCCTTGCTTTTGGGGATGTGTCAAGTAAGAAGTTGCTGCGGTGGAGGTCAAGGAGGTTGTTTCCTGCTTTCTCCTCTAGGGTGTTGATAGTTTCCTGTCTCATGTTCAGGTCCTTTATCCATTTTGAGTTTATTTTTTTGCATTTACATAAACTTTATAATTAGTTTACATAAACTTTATGGTATTCACAAAACCTCACTGAGATTTTGATTGGGATTACGTTGAATTTATAGATCAAGTTGGGAATAATGGACATCTAATAATAGTAAGTATTGTATGAACACAGAATATCTCTCCATTTATTTAGACCTTTCATTTCTTTCAGCAGAGTCTTATATTTTTCCACATAGATACTATACATATTTTATTAAATGTATACATATTTCTCTTTATTTATTTCTATGAATTTATTTATTTATGTCTATCATTCTGTGAATGATATGTGTTTTTAATTTCAGTTGTTCATTTCTGGTATATGGGGCAGCAATTGACTTTTTTATATTGACTTTTATTGTGTGACCTTTCTATACTTGTTTATTAGTTCCAGGAGGTTTTTCTTCTTGTTGTTGATGCTTTGGGATTTTCTAAATGTACAGTGAAGTCCTTTGCAGGCAAAGAGAGTTTTATCTCTTTCTTTTTAATTATTCTTATCTATTGCAACAGCTAGTAGGATGTATGATGTTAAATATGAATGGTGAAAGAGAACATCCTTGCCTTTCTCCAGATCTTAGGGGGAAAGAGGCCAGTTTCTCACCATTAACTAGACTACCAGCTGCAGGGTTTTGTAGATGTTGTTTATTACGTTGAGGCAGTTCCCCTTTATTCCTAGTTTGCTGAGAGTTGTTTTTATATATATATAATGAATGGTGTTGGATTTTGTCAAATGCTTTTCTGCATCAATTCATAAAACCACATGATTTTTCTCTTCTTTGTGTCTTTCAAGGAATTTCATCTAAGCTAACAAATTTGTCAGTATAAAGTTTGTTATTGGTTGAATTGTATTGGTTATCTTGTATTTATTGGTTGAATTGTACAGCTATATTTATCTGTGTGCTAATATGTCACAGTTTCATTTATTCTTGCTTTATAATATGATTCAGTATTTTCTAGTATTAAAAAGGAATTTCTTTCTTCAAAATTTCCTTGCCTATTCTTGTAAATTTATTTTTCTATATAGGTTTTAAAATTTTCTCTTCTAGTTATTTTTTAAAAAGGCTTTTAAATATTTTAGTGGATTTATTTAATATTTATGGATTAATTTGGGGAAATTGACGTTATTATAATATTGCATCTTTCTATCAATGCATAATGCATGCCTTCCATGTATCCAAGTCTTCTTTTGAGTTTCTCAATATCACTTTAAAGTTCCCTTTATATATATCTTTTATATTTCTTGTTAAGTTTAGTATTGCTGCATCAGATACTTATTGATGTGCAATAAACAACCCAAATTAAGTGACTCTAAACAATGACAACCTTTAGTATTGTTCTCAAATATGAGGGCTCAATGGGATCAACTAGATGGTTTTTGCTCAGGGTGTCTCTTGTAGTTTCATTCAGATGGTAATTAGGCTAGAGTCACTTCCAGATGCCTGATCTGGTGCCTGGTCTAGAAAAACCGAGGTCACAAGTCAATATCCACCCTGTTAATTAATTAAGACATAGCCTTTGGATATGCATTTCATGATCTTCAGCTCTGATAGATATGGAAGTTGTTACATACGTAAACTCCCCTTTCAGGCTGGATGAGGCAAGTACCATGAAATATGTTTATTATAGCATTAAGAGATGTGATGTTCATACAACAAAATGGTCTAGGAGAAAGGGAATAATAGCAGAAATAACTGTGGAGGATGCAGAAAAGAATATTTAAATATTCCTGCAGTCAATATATGTTAAGTGACTATTATCTTCCGCATTTGTTCTGGTGTAATATTGTGTTTTATAACAAATACATATTTGGTTTTCTTCCCCATTTGTGGCAGGCACAGAACTCCAAAAACCTTTAGAATTTCCTAAATGATGAGAGCCATAATGGGGTTTTTGTTATGTTAATGAGACTTTGAAAGCACCTAAGGATGGGGGCTGGTTGCTAGTGGATGCAGAAGTGATTACCCAGAGTTCAGTCACCAAAGGCCAATGATTTAATCATGCTTATGTAACAAAGCCTCCGTGAAAATTCAAAGAGCTTTTGGGTTGATAAACACGTGGATATTTCAGGAGAGTGGTGGGCCTAGGGAGGGCATAGAAGCCCTTCACCCTTACTCACCTTTTCACCATGTATTCTCCATCTGGCTGTTGATTTATATCCTTTGTAATAAACCTGTGATCTAGTGAGTACACTGGTTTCCTGAATTCTGTAATTCTGTAAGCTGCTATAGCAAAGTAATAAGCTGCAAAGAGTGGTTCATGGGAACCTCTGATTTATAACCAATTACTCAGAAGTATAGGTAACAATTTGGACTTGAGATTGGCATGTGAAGTGGAGGGCAGTCTTGTGGGACTCAGCCTTTAACCTGTGCAATCTGAGGCTATTACTGGGTAGAAAGTATCAGAACTGAGGTAATTGCTTGATGGTGTGGGGAAAAAACACACATACATTAGACTTGATCAGAATCTTATCTAGGTACTGGGTCTTCAGCTGATGAAGAGGTGAAAGAAGACAGATCAAGTCATTACTCTCATGGGGTTTACAAATAACTAAATAAATATACAACATGGAAGACTGGATGAGTTCATTTAGGGAGTGAGAGCAGATAGAGAAAAGATATGAAGACCGAATCATGGGCATTCCAATATTTGGAATTCTGGGAGATGAAGAGGAATAGAAAGAGAACACTAAGAAAGGGCAACCTGTGAAGATGATGAAGATTTAACAGGAAATGATGTCTTGGAAACCAAGTGAAGAAATGTTGCAAAAAGGTGGGATGAATCAGCTGTGCCACAGGATTTGGATCAGAAGACTGAGAACTGACCTTTGGATCTAGCAAATGGAGGTTATCAGCGATTTCCACAAGCACTGTTTCAAAGGAATATTGGATGTGAGAGAAAATGGGCAAGAAGGAGATGGAGAGAAAGTAGAGACAACTCTATAAGTTTTGCTTAAAAAAGTAACAGAAATGAAGATGTCACTGGAAGAAGTCTGAGGTGAAGCCAGATATTTTAAAAGGTAGATAATATTTAGCATAGCTATATACAGGTGGAGTTCAACTGCTGGAAAGATTTCATTAAATAGTTAAGAGAGGATAGACTTGGGAGAAGTGGAAGGGTTTTTCCTAGAAAGGAGTATGGACAATTCACCTATAGTAAGAGCTGAAAAGACAAAATATAAGGGCATGTATGCAAATCGGTTGGTCTATGTTGTAGGATGTTTGTAATTTCTCATCTGAGATCTCTTTTCTTATGAACTGGCACTAAAGTCATTAGTTAAATGTAAGGAAAGAAAAGACAATGTGAAATAAGTATACAGAGGAAGCCAAGAGGGAATGAACAAGGGAAATGAATCTAATGACCTACTTAAGATAAGTGGTCATGAACTTAAAGGAAAACATTTCTTTTTAAGAGATGCATGATAAAGCAGCAAACAGAATTATTTTCTATTATTAGGATTACAGCCCAAACTAATTCATGTCAAAGATAGATTAATACAGGTAATTAAAATCTGAAGAAGAGAAGACAAGACAAATGAATCAATAAATGTATACTATGTTGTTGTTATGTGCTTGGCATTGGGGCTAAAAAAGAAAAATTTATCTTGTATCTTAAATAAATTTCCAGGTTAACTGAGAAGACTGAGACAAGAACAAATAGATTAAAATTTTTTACTTACCAACACCACTAAAACAATAAATCAAAGGCAGTATGTACTAATTTGCTCAATGTATAATCTAGGGAGTAAGGATCATGGGTTCTGAGAAAAGCCAGTTCGCTGTAAACTAAAGGAAAGATAATCTTTTCTCCTATTTTTATGGAAACTGAATAGGCCAGTGATGAAATAAACCACACAAGAAGGTAGAATGGCGCAGAATGAAAGCTATGGATTTGGGGGCAACTGTTTGAATTCAAATTCTGGGTTCACCACTTACTAGCATTGTGAGCAAACCACTTAATATTTCTGCACCTTAGTTTCCTCATCTGTTAAGAAGACAATAGTCATTCATATGTCATTATAGTAATTCATGTCTTACAGTTTTTGTATTTTAAGGTAGAGCTGGCTTTCTGATAATCTGCAGGGAAAACCGACTTTTCCAGTTCATAAGAAAGAAATTTATCAGAAGCTTATAGGAAGGGTCACAGAAATCACAAAACAGACAGAATAGGTGCAAGCTGAGTATGAACCAGGGGGCGCCCCAGCAGCTGGGCAGGAGAACCATATGGTCTGTGCATGTGCTCTTTATACAAGACAGCAGCTGGAAACAGCTGCCGCTGCCAAATCCTATGCTCTTGATGCACAGTCAGTCAAAATCACTGAAAATTCAAAGCACTAAAGTAGCAATGTCTGATTGGCCAAGTCTTGGTCTTGAGCCCACTCCTTGGCTGTTAAAGAACTAAGAGCAGAAAATTTGGTCTTTCACTTTTCACCAAGACTCATACAGTAAGATATTTCACCACATAAGAAAGTAGTTTGAATGTGTGGCATATTAAAAAAAGAAAGAAAGAAAAGGCAAAAAATCTTACAACTAGTCACTACCATGTCCTTCTGCCCATATTTCACTTCCTTAAAGGAAAGGTTCCCACATACTACAATACCATATAGTCCTCCTACCCCAAAGTAAAGATTCCAAGTTCAGAATTGAGGTAATGTCTGATTTTCTTAAATTCTGTTTCACCCTCTCTGAATGTTCTGCAACTCATGAAATGAAGTCTAAGTTCAACAACCCTCTACACACTTCAAAAACAAGAAAGGAGAAATAAAAAGGAAAAGAAAGAAACATTTATTAAAATATATAAATAAAAGTATATAACTACATAGCAAGGAAAGATTTAAGTACAAGCTATAGCTCTGATAAAAACATAGCCTCTAAACTATTCATCTAGTTACCATTTAGATTCTGTTTTCCTTCAGCTTAAAATTCAGCTAGTTGGGGTTTCTTACCTACTGGAGTGACCAATCATACCCGTAAAGCATCTGGGCCCTTGATGATTCTATCTACATGGGGTTGCAATCCACCATTACTAGATTCCATTCATCTTTGTGCTGCCAGCAAGGGAAAGTAACCCTATTTCTTCATAATCAGGATCAATCACTTTTATCTACATAACCTCCTTTATTGCCCATTTGCTCAGTGGCATGAGGAGACAAAAAAAAATACTAGCTGGAAGCCTCACATTCAAGTTTAATAGAGCTACTTTTGGGGTCCCTTAATGGAAACATTTATTTTTATTTTAAAAAATTTGTTAATGTTTATTTATTTTTGAGAGAGAGATACAGAGAGACAGAGCATGAGATGGGCGGGGGGGCAGAGAGAGAATGAGATATAGAATCCAAAGCAGGCTTCAGGCTCTGAGCTTTCAGCACAGAGCCTGACATGGGGCTCAAACTCACGAATCATGATATCATGGCCTGAGCTGAAATCAGACACTTAACTGACTGAGCTACCCAGGCAACCCTTAATGGAAACACTTATTTTGTTAAATTATCAAGGCCTATAGACATAAAGATGAGGTAACAAAAACTTTGTTCAGTTGATCATTAGGTCTAATCTTAGGAGTTGTTATTTTCACTTTCACCTTTGATTTCTGATTGATGTACTCTAACTGTGAGAGAAACAGAATCATACATTTTCCTATAGCATAAATTAGTTGAAGAGGGTGCTTTTTCCTAGGAAATATCGTGTATTCCATAGGACACTTTACAACCTTACAAGGTATTATCTCTCAGGTAAAATAACTGAAGCTCCAATAAGTCACTCCTCCATTTTCTTAGGGTAGCTGCTTCTTGATGACAGGGTGCATAATAAGAATAGTGAGTCCCATGAACATCAGGCCATTTCTATATTTCTTTTATAATAAAATGAAAGCAATATTGGATGAGATGCCCTGGTAATATATAGGCATTCTAGAAGTGTACTGATGGTGGTGCAAACAGAAAATGAGGAGTAGGGAATACAAATACAAATCCTGAGTGTGTTTTTATTCCAGTGAAGACAAATTGCTACCCTTGGAAACAGTCAAGTGGGGGTAAAAATTTGGATGCCAGCAATAGTTGTAGCCAGTAAAATGTTTTCAACTTCCTACCAGGAAGCTGAAAAGTCTTAACTTAGTTTGACATCACAATGGGGATTCCTGTTGCTGGACATTGGGTGCTCTCCAGAGCAAAATCCAGAAAATCCTTGGGAAGTGTGAACCTATATTATTATTTCATGGACACTATGTATATGACTTCATTGACCAAGCACCAAAAGGGCTTGGGAAGATACTGGCATGTATAGAACAAGTCATCCTATCCAACATGACATTAAGAGACTTCAATAGGGAAGGATTTTAATGAGCATTTACATAGTACATACATTAGTTGTTATGTACATACTCACATCCTGGACCTATTCCAGAAGATCTATCCACATACATTTTACCTAAACAACCATGTTACCTCTCATCTAGGTCTGTAAACATCTGGCCAGTCTACTAGTTTGGTTCCATTATTTGATTTAGATTCTTACATCTAGGCACCTTTCCTGCCTGGAAATACAAAGAGATTTACTCTGAAAATTCTGCCCAAAAGATGATTTCCATTCTTTGTCTTTCAATATCTACACCTTCTTTCTCAAGGAAGGCTTTGATTAAAAAAAAAAAAAAAATGGCAGGCTTTGATATTACATAAGTACAGTTGTGGCTAAATTAAGCACATTTTACATTTTATAGCTCTAGCTTTGTTCTCTATTACTTACTAGACATAAGGAACTCCTCTATAAAGGCAAAGTTGTAGGAAGTGTGACAGTGTAGCAGGAATAGGCACATCTGACTTTGTGATGGTTTCAACAATACCTATTTTGTTATGCACGTTTATCTGGTGTGCCACAATAAGTTATTCTGGTCCTGTAATGAGCCAAGATATTTCTTAAATGATAGATTGTTTCTTGTAGAGAGGTAGCTTTAGTCTAAAACTCTATATCATATCACCACCCATATACAGCATAACTTATTTTGACTTCTCTAGGGCAAAATTAGAGCCATTGGCAGAGTTGCTTGCATTATCTCTGGCCAAGTCAGGGACACTACTTTTGTACTGAGACCCCACAAAGTTGGCAGTTTTCTAGTCACCCATTAAATGTACCAGAAAGGAATGCTCAAATCAGTATCTGATGGCTCCAAACCCCAATAAATTCCATCTTCTATTGTAGTTATTTACCAGCTATTGAGGCAGTTAGGTACAGAAAAGTGTTCTTTGTTTTGAAGGTAATATCCCAACATGTCTAGGTGGATTGTGGAAACTTCAGTAAAGTGGACCTTTGTAAGCTTATGAGATCTATCTTCTTCTGTCTTCTACCACAATGCTTTCAAACAATCTGCAGTGAAGGAGTATTTTTAAGGTTTATTTCCAATCTGTCATGGACTGGTGTGCCTTGTTCAGCTCAACTAGATGAAACCATTCATCTGAAGCTTGGATGCTGTATTATTGTCAAGTGCTATAAAAGTTTCTGAAATCTAATCTCATTCTGGACTAATAACAGAAACTTGCAAATTGGGTCACACTTGGAGTATCACTGCTCTAACACTGAGGTGAGTTACCACAGCATATTAGATATTTTTCTTTTCTATTTTTCAAATCCCATGAGGATAATAGCATCACTTCAGTAACCAGTGCTCTATCTTAAAGTGATACTGATATGGCTAAGGTATCAGTTGACTAAATTGTGTCAGAAATGTGGACAATTAATGTTGTTCTGACTCAAGATAGTGAAGATTTGCCAGTGCCTTGACCATATGAAAGAAACAGTGTTTGGTGCATTCTTAATATTAAAATAAAGAAAATCCTTTACCAGAGCAATAGGTATATGTTAGATAATAGATTCACTCCAGGAAGGGAGGTCACATTCATTTAATAAGTTGCTGTGTAAGTATAAAATAAACGATAATAATTAAAGGTTCATCTATGTTCTACACTTCACAAACTATGAGACAACATAAGGATGTAGTTTATAACCTCTGAATTTTATTAATTAATTTATTTTTTAGTGTTTATTTATTTGTGTGCGTATGTGCGTGACAGAGAGAGAGAGAACAGCTGGGGGAGGGACAGAGAGAGAGGGAGATGCAGAATCTGAAGCAGGCTCCAGGCTCTGAACCATCAGCACTGAGCCCAATGAGGGAGTCAAACTCAAGAATTGTGAGATCATGACCTGAGCCAAAGACAGACACTTAACCGACTAAAACACCCTGGAACCCCTAATCTCTGAATTTCAAACGTCGCTGATAGTGGTCTTTAAATCTGAAATTATCTAAAGTCTGGGATGTGCTATTGCCATTGAACTGCAATTTTGATGGTACATGGAGCTTAAGGGGCTTCTTCTTTGTCTTTCTTACCATAATAGTTGGGATACTGATGTGAGGATTCTAGCAAGTTGATGAACATTTCTGTTCCAATCACATGTTCAGCTCATTTTTCTACTGGGTCTACAATGAGGTATACCCAAATTCAAGTTCCATTTATTTCATGATTCTTATTAACCTCACTCTGACTTCAGTGACGTTCAGGGAACATTGGTCTCTTTTCATCAGACTAGAAGGGTTTTATTTGGTTTTATTAGACAGCATAAGTATGAGTTTTCTGAGATGGTCAATTCACCAGTAATAAATATCTCTCCAGGCTCATCAATTTTGATACCAGTACTGGCTTAGCTATCTACTAAAGCTTGGAAAAGTAAGTTAGCCTCTGCAGGATGAGTGACACTATTTTGCATCTGTCATTCTATGACTTTCTAATCTCCGTGGTAATCAACAAGTTCATTTCAGCAGTATTGTGTCTTACCAGCATTACAACCTACACAGAATAGCAAATTAAAAAGCTTTCAGAAATGCTTGTTTACCTCCATGCAGAAGTGTGTTTAAAGTCCTGGAGAAGAACATGTATACCTTATCGTCCCTCTCAAAGAACATAGAGAATGGGTGAATAAGTCATATATTATAAATCCATACCAACATTTACCTCTATCAAACACATTACATTTCCCCCCACATTTCACAAAATTCTCTGCATCTCACATTTATTTAGAATAAGTCACAGTTAAGAATAGGTTAACCAAAACCATTCAAGTAAACTCTGGAATTAAATCCAGAGGCTAATTTGGTATATGAGCCTTCTCCTCAAGTCTTTTATTTAGTAATAGGCCCTCCAGGGCATTCATGAATATAACTCAACAGAAGACTGAAAACAGGTGGAAAAGTAAAATATACATGAAACCTTCTTGAGGCAAGGAAATTACAATGTTTTTATCTACTGCCATAATTGATATGGTAATTGATATCAAAGTTCAATTCAGGAAACAGAAACTACTCTAAGCATTGCAGGGCTGAAAATCAGGTCTTCCGCTTTAGGTAAATAGTAGAAACACCATATCTGTGATCCAGAGATCAGGAAATGGCTATCGCAGCTGTCACTCTGCTGATGCTGCTACCTTAGCTGCCCTCCACTGCAAAGCTGGTGACAGATAATGGAACCTAAGGTCCAGCTGCTTCTAAGAATCCCATCTGTTGGAGCTAGCTCATATACTTACCCCATCTTCTATAACATCTGTGCATCTAATTAGTAGAAACAGGGATTTAGTGAGATGGTTTTTAGCTTTCTACTCTTTCCGGGTGAAATACCTCTCTCCTCCTCTTTGTGTTCTAGGATTCTGACCTGCATTAATAATCCTTCATGTCCAATGGCTTATAAATAGGTTTGGATAAAACGGGGTGTCAGAAGTAGACAGGAGTGAGGGATGGTAGGAGAGTGTTTATTCCCCCAGTTCTCTCTCTGTGTGGTTGATGTAAATTGACTGCATTGTTTTTACCAAAGGCTGCAGCTCCTATCTGTTGGTTCTCTCCAAATAGCTCTTTCTGTCTCTGGGTTCTGGTAAGTTCTCCATCTCCTTACACTTTCAGGTTTATGAGTGATAATAGCACCCAATTTTTACTAATTTTGTACTGCTGTTTCCATTCACCCTGCCTAGAGATCTGTCAATAATCCCTTTATTAAATGTTCTTCAAATTACTCAAATTTCGGGGTGCCTAGAAGGATTTAGGGTGGCTTAGTCAGTTAAGAGTCCAACTCTTGATTTCAGCTCAGGTCATGATCTCATGGTTCGTGGAATTGAACCCTACATGGGCTGTCAGCACAGACCCTGCTTGGGATTCTTTCTCTCTGCCCTTTCCCCTGACCTCAAAATAAATAAATAAACTTTTTATAAAGTACTCAATTTATGTGCCATTCATTTCTTGCCTAGCTCCTCAAAATAAGTTTGGTTTATTCTCCAAATTCATGTATAGTAAAACAGCATGTGGAAAAAATACAGTCTAAGTATTCTTCACACACACTTAATGATTCACAAAGTCAAACCTGGGGTTTGGTTTTTGCTGGAACAAAATTTACAAAGTCATTTAGCCATACAACTGGAAAAGACAATTTTTAACATGGACATGGAAATTCATGGGCCTCATCCTATGACTTGAACTCAAAATGCTTTTAGTTCTCTTTCTTTAAGCTGTTCAGAGTTATTAGAAGTCAGTCTGCCCACCGGTGGATTTTGAATTCCTCATGCCCTTTATAGTGACACGTGGAAGCTTCAAGGGAGGCTCCAAAACATTGCCCTCAGTGGGCAGGCTCTTCCTGAGATATAGTGGGCCTCAATGCATGGTAGATGTGACTGTTGTAAAATTCCCCTAAATCTAAAATTTATACTAGGGTTAAACTCTTTCTAAAACGGCAACTTAAAAAAGACAAGGCAAAATTATAATCATATAAATAGACCTACAGATGTGGAGACAGTCTTAAAATTTGAGCAGTGTTTATTTGGCAGAGAAAATTGTGCAATTCCTGTGAAATCTACTTGGAAATTCTTTTCTTTTCTAGCTGAGATTTCTTCCTGGAACTTATAAATAAACCACAACACAAAACAAAAGACAATTTTTAAAAAAATCAGTAACTAATTCATTAAGCTAACAGTTATAATTTTTCTAGCCTAGGTAGAATATGTATGAGATGAGATATAAACAGAAATATATTTTCCAGAAAAACATGCAAATATCAAGATATAAGGCAATCAATGCTGAGTGATATGAATAATTCAGATAATAACTACTTGAAGGAGAAATTGTACCTTCTTGGCTTGCTTTACATATTATGCCTATAGTGCATCATTGTAATGCATTGACAATCTTTTTAAATCACCATAAAGCTAAAACAGGAAAATAATAATGATAAACAACAAACTTACCTTAAAAAATAAGAAAACTTAAGATATTTTAGAGAAGGTCTTGCTAGAACACAATATCACATTTGCCCAGTCTGAGTTAAAGGTCAATGTTTTTCTCTGGTAAATGCGGCTTTGGAAGGAAAATCCAGGAGCACTATCCACCGCACTTGCTTTGAACAAAGCTTCCATTAGTAGAACTATAACAGTACTTAAGTGGTTTCTTTCCCCTTGCATATTGCCTGTAGGTTTAACAGCCTTAGATCTTTTAGAACATGGAAACAACAATTTTTAAAAGCAAAGCCTGCCTTGAACTTTGTATTTTATCAAATGGAAACTCTTATGTGTATTTCTGAACCCCCTTGGCTTCCACTTCTTAAAGGATAAGTAAGATGAAGATGCTGGCCTGCTAACTAGGTGTTTTGTTATTTTTATTTTATTTTATTTTATTTTATTTTATTATTTTATTTTATTTATTTTATTTTATTTTTATTTTAACCCAGTTAATTGTGCAATTCCCATGATGAGCTTCTGGATTTTAGTTAACCACTTCTGAAATAGACTGTCACTGAATTCTGGATCTACCTTCGTACCCTCATAGTTATGTTCTACTGTTTGCTTATCTCAACCCCAAAACTAACCTCTTCTGAGATCACCGGGGACATTTCTGATGAGGTATGTAGAGGTTTCTCACCACTCTTTCTACCCTTGGGTAACCTCTCTTCTGGTTCTTTTCCTGTTGGTAACTTAAGTATTCTCAATTCTCTCCCAAGTTAAACAGACAAACAAACAAACAAAAAACGGAAAAAGTCTCCCTTAACCCTGTGTACACCTCAAGCTACTCCTCCTGAAGAGTGTTGTACAGTTTCCTTCTCACCATCTCAACTCTCACTTATGCTTCTACACCTTGTAACTACCCTTATTCTCCCCTAAACTTAAAGCACCAAGGTCAGTGATGACTTTCTTACTGCCAAATCAAATGAGCCTTTACAGTCCTTGTTTAGTTTGACTGATTAGCAGCATTTAAAACACTGACCACCATTCTAAGATTATTAGATTAATTTTTATCTTAGTTTGCAACATATCACATAAAAAGTTTGTTTTGTTTTGTTTTTGCAAAGGTCTAGAAGCCTGATTTCAAACTCTAGTTCTCCACTGGGTAGCTATGTCATCCTAGGCAGGTTAAAAATTCTTTAGGCCCTCAATTTCCTCTATCATGGGGAATATACTAGGGTTATTGTGTTGATTAAGACAATTAAATAAAGCCTAGAACAGGGCCCACCAGGTTTGTTGTAAACACTCAAAAAATGTTGGCAATTATTATGTATGATTGTTTGAATTCTTCATTAAAACTTGTTCCTTCAACAGACTTCTGCAAATCCTGGCCCATGAGATTGGACGCTCGACACCGGTACTTTGAAGGACAGATTTGGTGGTATAGACCACAGTTTACATGAAGGTGGCCTAGGCAAGAACACAGGTAAGGAAATCCCAGTTCCATCAAAGAAGACTGGCACAGAGTGGAAGGTAGGAGAACAAAATAACTAGAGGTACATTCAGATTTCTGAAAGAAAGAATGTCAGGTAAGTGAGAAGGAACTTATTTTGATGGGGTATGGGACTTTACTTTCTGGCCACTCTGGGTTCTTAGACAGTGTGGTAGGATTTTAAAACTTTCTGCAGCTGCAGTCTATCCCCCTGCCTAAGGACTAAGAGAGAGTTAAGATGGGAACCATTGGGATGGTCATGATGGAGGGCTAATTAGCCCCTCACAGAGGCTGGGAAGGACCACCCAGCCTAGGATGTCTGAGGAAGATGAGGACCTACAAGAGACTCAAGAATGTATAGCGCCACTGAGAGCCATAGGAAGGGCTGTCAGAACAGGTGTGTTACCAGTTCTGATCAAGCTAAGAGAGACCAGATATTGAGTTATATTAGCTGCTGACTAGCATTGGAGCCAGAGGAGTACCAGCAATGGAGAAGCCAGAGGGCAGGGTGGAGATGCTGTTTAGATTCAAAGACTTTTTTGCTCTGAGTTCATAAGGTTCCTTGAGTCTTGATGATTTTCTCTCCCACATACTTCTTGAATCTCTCTTCTTTATGTCTGGAATAGGAACCTTCATTTCTTGCCTGAATTCCTGTAACAGTAATAGAGAGAGAGAGTTCATATCTCTCTAGGCTGGAGGTTGCTTGCAACCTGTTTATAACACTGGTCAGGCTGAGCTTTCCTTCTTTCAGACTGATCTTTTAAAACCACAGACCTGATTATGTGACTTACCATTGAAAGCACTTCAGAGGCACCCTTCATTTTCCTCAGAAAGCCAGATTCCTTCATATGGTTTACAGGACCCATCAGAAATTGCTGGTTCCTCCAGACTCACCTCTTTGCCTCTCCTCCACTTTTCTCTATACTCTCACCCTTTTCAATTTTTGAAATTATAGTGGAGGACATGGGTTAGGTGAAGGCAAATAGTTTTTCTAACTCTCCTTGAAATTAATGTATCCCTCAAAATATCATTTGTTCTCCCACATGAGGCCAAGAGCAGATGATGACAGTAGGCAAGTGAATGTCCAAGGACAGATAAGGATGAAGAGGCAACATATACTTTTCCAGGTTCTTCTCAACAACTCACCAATCAGGGAAGCCACTGTACTCCCCTGGGAAAAGAGAGTGAGGGGAAGGGACCAGTAACCAGGAGTATTATGCTAGTATTTGGAACCATAAAGCCATGGGATAAGACAGCCTTATCCCCAAACCTCCTCAAAAGAAGGAGGAGTCACCCTGTTCGATGTCATATCACTACCACCTAGCACAGTGACTAGCATGAGTTAATACCTATAGTAAATGTTCATTGAATGAACTGTCTTCAATAGTTTTGATATAGGCCTATGTTTATAGAAGATCTAGGCCAAATGACCTCTTGAGATTTCCTTTCAGTGTCAAGAGCTAAAGGGTTAACTTCTGAGTAGTTGCATTTTTTTTCAGAATGTGTTACCATATGGAGATCACAATGTAGTACCTTAGAGTTTAATCTAGTCAACGTGCATTGTCTGCTTGTCTTGTCCACTGGAATTTGAATAGCAAGAAATTTCACATAAGCCTATGGATCTTTATTGTGTCTTGTGTCTCAGAAGATATGGTAAAATGGGCTTATATTTCCAAACACTACACACAGGGTGTTTGAGATTTGAATAGCAGTTGTCTCTCTACATGGAGTATATCCTTTCATGCTTTCTAGTGTCTAACCCCCACCTCCTGCCCCACCACCTGCCCTCACCTTACTGCTCTATATTTAGTTTCATTCTATTTGGTTATATTTCCTGCCTGGCCCTATAACCATTGAAATTTTTGATTCTTGTACAGGGTATAAGAAAAATTTCACATTTAAGTATTCCCTGGCATAGTCAAAGCACTCTTTTTTCTCTGAAATATGTAGTACATGTTTTATCTTCCCTTTTGAAAACTCAATGGTTGTGACCAAAAGGCTTCAAAGCTGTGGGATTGGTCTTCAGAATGCATTAACATTTGATTTGACTTGAAAACAAATATTCATTCATTAGAATCTCTTCATTTCTCTTCATTTATAAAAATCTTTAAGGAAACTCATCTATTGCATAAATAAGGTGTATTTCATAATGGAAAAATCACTTGATTTCCAGAACTTAGCTCTCTTGCTGTTCATAGCTTGTCCCTAATGAGTTAAGACCTTCCCTTGCCTAACAATTTGTCTGAAAGGTGGTATTGCTATCCTTATAAAATGAGGGCAGTGATTCACATTGGCAGGAGTAAATGGTATGTTTGCAAAACACTTTGAGTTTCTTGTATCAAAGAGTCTATACAAATTTTCTGAAAGGAGTAAGGAGATAATTGTGATCCTATGAGCATAGAAATTCACATCACACATGAGGAGGCAAGATGAGTATTTATAACAAAAGCATTCACAAGGATTTGTGTAATTCAAAACCAAGGTAAAAGGGTCTCATGTCAGAAACAGCAGTATTAGAAAACAGATCATTGTAGAGGTTGTTTAATTAATTCTTTACCGTGAAGAGAAATACCATTGACACTTCATTATTTTGATACTGAGACCACAATTGGGAGCTTTCAAAATGTGTATGTGAAACCACAAATAGATCCCCTTAGTTCTTTGTAAAGGCAGCTTCTTTCTTTTTATTCGAAAGCACTATTTGCTGGGAATGTCCTTGCAGTTCTTTCCTAATACGTTTTCACACTTTGTTCCTGGGGGTCTGTGTTGGTACGAATTATTAACTGTAGTTTTCATAATTGAAGAAATCATATCCTCAGAATAGGAGTGGAAAATAGGATGAAAAAGCCAATAACTTACTAAAATGATTTCATCCAAACCCAAATGGTGCTCATTACTGGGAGAAAAGATTCTTAAAATAACTGCTATTTTATAGAAGAAAAAAACAAGCTCAAATCCAAGCCTTTGATTATTTTTATAGTTTCTGCTTACTTATTACTTTAGCTATTTTATGTGATTCATGCTTGAGATAGTGATTTCTCTATAAATCTTTTCATTAAAAAGATAGATACTTAGGATGAAGAAAGTGATTTTAAAAATATAAATTTATTTTATTAACTGCTTTTTTTAAAAACTTATATTTTAATTATTTGTTAGTCTGATCATTTCCATGCAACAGTTCTTCAAATGTATTTTTGTTCTATGATTTAGGAAGGCAGCTGAAGATACCAAGGTTCTTTCTGTGTATTTACATTTTTTTTTCCCTTTCCTTGGATCCAATTTGGCTAGTTGCGTGACTACTGGTAGAAATACATTGTATAAAGTATTGCCTTAAGAGAGATATGGGCAAGCATTAATAAATGATAGTAAAAAGAAAGTAGTAAAAATTTTTGTCCCACATTACCACAGCTTCAATCATGAGATATATTTTAATCATACATTCCGTGTTCAGTGTTGAAAACTGGGCAGAAAGTGTTACAAAATAGCAGAAGTGTCCTGGCAAGAGCCAAACTGAGTGAATCCAGTTTACAAAATAGACTTTTGTAAAGTGATCTATATCTTGTTAAGTACAGTTCAACATAACATAGTATACAAATAACTTTGTTTGAAAAAATACTAAAATAACTAAAGGAAACATATGTCATTTCAAGTGTTTTATTCTATGCATTATATTGACTTGAACTAGATGCCCTAAAAATTCACTGTGCCATTGTTGATACAATTAAACAAATTAATATCCACTTAACATTATCAAAAAACTTGGAGATTGTTAAAGTCTTAAATTATTAACTAAATTACAAACTGTTAGTTCAGGGAGTTCACACTTATGTTCCTTTCCCCAACACCCCTATATTCCATATATGGCATAGTTTGGGGCATTTCATTACATCTAATTTAGTAAAATGCCCAATTCATCCTTGTAGTAACTAGTAGTAACTCAGTTAAAGTCCATTAAAATTGAGCATCTCCTGTGTATATAGCCAGGTGCTGATCTTAGGATGCAAGATAAACAAGACAAAATACCAGCCTCAAGGTGATCCAGGTTGCAGAACAAAGCAAGCTAGAGATGAAAACAGAATGATAAGTGCTGTGGTCATAGCTGAACTGTCTTCAGGAGATAACGAAGTCTTCTACAGAAGACACTCCTGAGTGACTTACAAAGGTTATGAAGATGTTAAAGAAAAGGCAGAGAGAATAGCAGTGACAATGGTCAGAGGTGGGAGAGAATGTGTCAGTTGCCAGTTCTGGGAAATAAAGGTGCTTCAGAGGGTCTTAGGAGGGAGGAGAAGAGAGTTTGGCCAGGTCATGGAAGGACTCTCCCTTCCTGTATCCTCTGAACCTGGGAATAGTGCAAAACAGCTTCTAAACCTGAAATCCCGGGGCTATCTTTGGCTCTGCACTTGCTGTCCCCTCCCACATCGAATGGATTAAAACCTGTTGTCAGTTCTATCTCCTTGAATATCTGCACAGATCTGATTCCTTTCCCCTCACATATTTCTATTGCTTTAGGGGGGAAAAAGTTAATTTTTGGTTTTCTTTCTTTTTCTTTTTTGTTTTGGAGGTAATTTTTTCTAATTACTTTTTAAGATTGTCTCTTTTTCTTTGATTTTTTTGGAGATTCAACTATAAAGTGCCAAGATATGACATTCTTTGTACTTTTCCTGCTTGAGGCTATGTTTTCTTGAATTTGTAACTCAATGTCTTTCTTCAGTTTTGGAAAATTCTTGGTCATAGTCTCTTCAGATATTGCTTCTGTGCTATTCTGTATCTCCTCTTCTTCTGGGACTCCAATTACATGTGTGTTTTTCCTTTTCACTGTACCCCACATGTCTCTTATTATCCTTTCTGTATATTATATCCTTTTTTCTTTCCATTATTTAGGCTGGAAATTTCCTACTGAACTTTTCTCAAGATCATGGATATTCATCAGCTATAATGATTTGTTTTTTTACCCACCTTTTGCTTTCTTAATTCAGTTTTAGTTTTATTTAGTTTAAAATTTCCATCTGGTGTTTTCTTGCAGACATTAGTTCTTAGATGGAATTATTATTCTTTTCATCTGTTTTCTTGAACATAGAAATCATAGATATAAAATTTCTGGGGTATGTGACTGGCTCAGTCAGAGGAGCATGTGATTCTTGATCTCAGGGTCATGAGTTCAACCCCCACATGGGGTTCAGAGATTGCTTAAATAAATAAAACTTAAAAAATAAAAATCTCTCATTGTGGTTTTGATTTGTATTTCTCTAATTATGAGTGATGCTGAGCATCTTTCCATGTGTCCACTAGCCATCTGGATGTCTTCTTTGGAAAAGTGTCTATTCATGTCCTCTGCCCATTTCTTCACTGGATTGTTTTTTTGGGTTTTGAGGTTGAAAAGTTCTTTATAGATTTTGGATACTAACCCTTTATCTGATATGTTATTTGCAAATATCTCCTCCCATTTCTTTGTTTGTCTTTTGGTTTTGTTGATTGTTTCCTTCTTTGTGCAGAAGACTTTTATCTTGATGAGGTCCCAGTAGTTCATTTTTGCTTTTATTTCTCTTGCCTCTGGAGACATGTCTGATGAGGCCAACTCTGGAAAATAGTATGGGGGCTCCTCATAAAGTTACTACCTTTATGTTACTCATAAAGTAACTACCCTATGCCTCAGCAACTCCACTACTAGGTATTTAACCAAAGGGTACAAAAATGCTTATTCAAAGGGGCATATGCACCCCAGTGTTTACAGCAGTGTTATCAACAATAGATAAATTATGGAAAAAGCCCAAATTTCCATCGGCATGATTAATGGATAAAGAAGATGTGGCATATATATATAATGGAATATTACTTGGGCATCAAAAAGAATGAAATCTTGTCATTTGCAGTAACATGGATGGAACTAGAGTGTATTATACTAAGCAAAATAAGTTAATAAAAGACAAATATATAATTTCCCTCATAGTGAAATTTAAGAAGCAAAACAGATGAACATGAGGAAGGGAAGGAAAAATAAAAATAATTTAAAAACAGAGAGGGAGGCAAACCATCAGAGACTCTGAAATATAGAGAACAAACAGGGTTTCTGGAGAGAGATGGATCGGGGAAGGGCTAAATGGGTGATGGTCCTAATGAAGGCACTTGTTGTGATGAGCACTGGGTATAAAATGTAAGTGATGAATCACTAAATTCTATTCCTGAAACCAATACTACACTATATGTTAACTAACTTGAATCTAAATTTTAAAAACAAAACAAAACAGTGATGTTTGGGTGGCTCAATCAATCAGTTAGGCATCTCATGATCTCATGGTTCCTGAGTTCGAACCCCACTTAGGACTCTGCGCTGACAGCTCAGAGCCTGGAGCTTGCTTCATATTGTGTGTGTGTGTCTCTCTCTCTGCCCCTTCCCTGCTTGTACTCTCTCACTCAAAAATAAACAAACATTAAACAAACAAATAAATAATGCAAAATATAAATAAAATAAAAATTTCTAATACTGTTTCTAATTTATTTCTCTCTCATCTTGTTCCCCTTCTTGTGTCTTGGTTTGTCTAATAATTTTTTATTAGACCTTCAGAAATTGTGTATGAAAAATTCTAGAATCTCCAAATGGTAATATTTTTCTTTTTAATGGGTTTGTTTGCTTTTTAGCAGAAAGTGTAGGTATATGCTGTCTTAATCTAAAGGATTACAATTCAAGACTGGCTTCCAATCATGTTAAGACCTTTTCTGATTTACTGTTAGAGAGTAGTCCTTTGGGGATCTAGCTGGAAGTTTCAGATGTTTACCAAAGTTCTTTTTTTTTTTTTTTGACAGTCCCTGGAGTCCAATTTTTATCTCTCCAGCACTATGATATTACTAGTAGCTCTGTTCAGATTCACAGCCTCCTGACAGTTGCTTTATGCTTTCCTTCTCAGACTCGCAGTCTGCAGTTTTTGATTTGAGTGAATGCCTTACTGGATAAAGAAGCTCAGGCTATTTGACAAGTAATTGTCTCTTCTCCCCTTCTTTCTTGTGTCTTGAACCCTCTTCAGATCCATATTCCTACTGATTCCTTTGAATCTCATCTTCCAAACTTACTACTTCTCATTGCCTAAACATGCTCCTCACATCTTCTTTGTTCCTCTCATATGGCTCTCTCCACTGAAACAACTCCTATGCTAGTATTTAGCCTAATTGTTAAATATATAGTACTTGTGTTAAGAAGGGTGAGTAGTGGGGTGCCTGAGTGGTGAGTGGTGGGGCTCAGTCCGTTAAGTGTCCGAATCCTAGTTTTGGCTCAGGTCATGATCTCGTGGTTCCTGAATGCCATCCTCACATCCAGCTCCACGCTGACAGTACGGAATCTGCTTGGGATTCTCTCTCTCTCCCCTCTTTTTCTGCCCCTCCCGTGCTCTCTTTTCCATAAAATAAATAAACTTTAAAAAAAAAAGGAGAGTGGTGACTTCTCTGAGACTCTAACCCCAAATAGACACCGTCTTTGAACTGTCCCTATACCTACTACATATTTTTTTCATAGCAATTCACTGAGATATTTGTTTTGATATGAATATAAAACTGTCCTCTCTAGAGACTTTGCTAATCTGCAAAATCCTTGAGGGAAGGATTGTTTTCATCTTTGTATCCTTAGTACCTTTGGCTTAAATGGCTTTCATTTACTAAGTTGTTTCTACTGATGTTTATAGATCTATGATAGTTACCTGATAACTTATATCCTCAAAATGCTCCTTAACTCAGTTTGCTAATTCTACTCAGTGTAGTTAATCTAAATAATCTATCAAAATCCAAAAGCACCTCACTTTTTAAAAAACTGCAAGTCTGAATCCTTAATGCTATCATCCTATATGAGAAACAGGTAGACTTTATACACAAATTTTGTTCTTGATAATTTTTGTGGTCTGTTTCAACTAATTAGTAAGATTACTGGGAGCAATTTAAATTTTTCTGAAGAATTTGTTCATTTATCATGAGACACTACCTCCTTAGAGAGGAACCATATATGAGTTGAATTTAACAGATCTTATTATTTGAAGCCTTTTCCCTAATATCTCTGTAAGAAAGTAATACTAATTTACTTTTTAGGAATAAATTCTGATCTTATAACCTGATAATCGAAGCCATATATATGCAATTCCTCTAGACTCTTAGGAAAGTACAAATAATACCTGTCACATTCACTACTGGATTCCAAGGGGTTTTCACAGAGCTTGGCACATAGTAAGTTCACAGTACACTTTTGTTGAATTGATGACTAAATCAATGATAAAATATTGGATACAAGTTTCCTAGTCATTAACACAGTGGTGATAAGAATTTCCCTCTAACCTTTCAGTTGCAGGATTATTAAGAGTCCTGAAGAAGCAACTGAATGTGATGAATAATTACTCTCAGAAACAAGATTGAATATAAACATCCAAATCATTCTTTAAGCAGATATAATTTAGTATTTTTATAGACAATTCCAAGAAACTTTAACATGCTATTTCATCTTTTAATATGATTCTTTTTCAAAAATGAAGCTGTTTGCAGGAACCTTACCAAAGTAATGGAGTCAGTCGATTGATTGTTCCAGCCATCAAAGTTTTCTGGGCCAAGGTCAACTGTTCTTTGCTTTCTGGTACATAACTTTTTAATTTCAATAGAATACTTGCTGAAACATTTGAGATCCCTAAAGAAATATTCCTTAGAAAATTTTTGCTCTATTCTGTGATTGCTTCTGTAATAAAGATAGAAATCAAACTAGTTTATTTTCATAACAAAAATTTCAACTTTTTGTTTATCTGGAATCTAACAGCCATAGAGATGTTCAGTGAATAGCATAACACATTTCTTCCAGGCACCTTAACCATCTCAAACTGTCAAGGGCATGGCAAGCAGTGTTGATGGATGCTGGGAGTGTTCAGAAGCTGGGCATCACAATCACCTGCGCACTGATCTATATCAATACAGATCTTGGTTAGTCTATGCTGTTCAGATTCTCAGGCCTCATCTGCTGAGATTCTGGTTAAGGATTACAAATTTTTATATATTTAAAGTACTTAGCTAAAACAGAGATTTGTAAAATAACAAAATCATAAAGGTGAAGAGGACTTCACTCAGCTCTAATTCATCTCAAATTTCCAGCAGAACCACCAAGCCCTCACAGAGAGGTAACACTCTCTCCCTTGTATAAATCCTATAGAAAGCCATTAACCAATTTCTCTTTACAGTGTATTTTATTGTCTTTTACCCACTTTAAGATTAGCACCTTATATTTTTATACTATACATTACATGTTTTCAAATGAGAACAGAACATTTGAAATTTAGAGATGAAAACCTTTTTTTTCCAGATATGTTCATTTTAGTCCACGTCCATGGAAATGGCCTGGTCTGGCCATTTTAGGTCTACCCAGGAATATCCACAAACACATATCAGCCGGTAAAGTACAGATTTGGGAAGAGCTTTTTGCCTCTTTGTTCCCATAGTTATTGTTCAACACAAGCCTGTGAAAGCATCTGTGCTTTGGCTTGTTTACTGTGCATTCTCAATGCCTACAAATGCAGACAGATTAGGAAAATAGGTAGCCATTCCTTTTAGCAGGGCTTGTAAGTACCACACAAATTGCACCTCAAATGCCTTCAGGTGTGGAAAGAACTGCATCTCCTTTTGTGTAATTGTGAGGCAAATAATTAGCTTCAAGCTAAAGAGGGCCTAGCAAGACTTCCTCTCTGATCCGACAGAGAGATAAGAGTGAAACACTACCTGACAGAGTTTGTCCATGGTCCTCAGACAAAATGACAATTTTAATGGACTATGATAAGCTCATTTACTTTAGAGGTGAAGGAAAACCCTTAACAATGAAACATTCCCAAGAACCAGGGAATTTAAAGCAAGTATCAAACGTATTTATAGCATTTATTTTTTTTTTAAAGACAAAGTAATTAATTCTTTGTTTTAAATATTTTTATTTATTTCTAGGAGAGAGAGAGAGACAGCGTGCACAGGAGAGGGTCAGAGAGAGAGGGAGATACAGACTCTGAAATAGGCTCTAGGCTCTGAGCTGGCAGTCAGCACAGAGCCCGACGCGGGGCTCGAACCCACGAACCGCGAGATCATGACCTAAGCGTAAGTCGGACGCTTAACCGACTAAGCCACCCAGGCGCCCCTTAAAGCATTTATTGAATGACAGGGAAATTGGTAGATAAGGGGCAATGAGCCAGCACTGATACATAACAAAAGACATGCTTTTTTTCCTCTATGCTTTGGAACACAGAGGGAGAGGAAGTGAGGGATCTGGAGTCATGGTTGAAGAGGGTGCATTGGGAAAGGAGTGTGGAGCATGTTACAGGAATTGCAACTGCTCACTTCCTTCATTGGAGCGTGTCTGCAGGTAGTATTTGAAGCTGGCACTGGGGAGGGCCTGTCTTGAAGCTAATGGCCTAAAAGGGAGGCTCAATGGCCATGATCCCTGGTTGTGCTGGGGATGCCTTGTTGAAGCACCGTGTCACTGAAGAGCAGTTTCCCATCAATAGCTTTCTTGGTCTCACGCTCAGAAACCTACAGTGGAAATAGAATACTTCTGCTCTTTTACTGTGCACCTGAAAGGAACAGGAGAGAGGTAGGAGTGTTCTGAACCTTTAAAACAAGCTCCCAAGCACTTTACTGTCTTGAAAAACCCTTGTGAAGTTTCCTACTAGCGCAAGCGTCTGAGTGGCATTGTGCACAGTGCATTAACTCAGCGCTGCTCTGCACTTCACTTGCAGCCTGGGTGCAGGGGTGCCTGGGTGGCCCAGTCAGTTAAGCACCTGCAGCCTGGTTGAAACAGCCACCTTTGTGAGCCCTTTGTGCCAGGAGCCCCATTCTCCAGCCTGGCAGCAGCATGTCAGCAGGGGCAATGGAAGCCAGTACTTAACGTGGGTTGACAATAAATTGGTAGTCAGAGAGTCTCCTTTGTATTTTCTGCTTCTCTGTAGTCTTTTGTCCCAAGCAAGTCACTTTGCCTCCGAGCCCTCTGGCTCTCTAACTGTAAGTCAAGGGTGCTGGGCTGGTTGAATTAAAAGCGTCATCAGGTTTAAACCTGCTCTGATTTTATTTCTGGAATTACTTATACTGACCAGAATTCTTGGATCAAAAGTGTAAATGATAATTTTGAGTAGAGATTTAAAGTGTGTTTTTGTCACTCACACAAGGAGAGACAGTGGCTGAGCTGTTTGGGGAAGCAAATCTTTCCAGTAACCCTGCAAGGTCTTCGCCATTGTTTTGCAGGATTTAGCCTGGGGAGGGGAGATGAGCGTTTCAGCTGAAAGGCTGGGCTAGCCAGCAGCGGGGTGGAAGGGTAGGGCTCCTGGCGTAAGAGTTCGGCAGGTGTGACTGTTGTCTTTTTATCTAACCAGCTCCCTAGATGTGTTCTTTGCCTTTCTTGTTCTTTAAAATTTTTTCTTTTCATGACAGGTATTTATATGATTGATTTCAAGATCAAATTGCTCTGGAAGTCTTATTCTAGCAAGTTATACAGCAGTTCCTGGTTCCGCCTTGCCCTACTGTGGATTCCAACTCCTCAGGCCGGTTGCCTGCTACTCTTCACCTCTCCCGCCACCTGCTTCCATTTTTCCATAGAAGCTTTTATGGCTACAACGTCATTATTCAGCTTTGGACACTTATAAAGATGACTGGTACTGACCATACTAATTCTTTTCTTACTCCTGGGAGCATGGGAAGACGCCTAGTCTCCTTGAAGATTGATTACATTGGGGCCAAGAGAGATCTACTCATGTGAGCAGAAAATGACAGAACAGATCAATCTACCTCCTTTTAAAGATCTTTTTTTTTCTTCTTTTTTTCCTTAGACTCATTCCACCAGCCTGCTGCTGGCTTGCTCCAGGCAGTACAGGCTGCTGCTCTTTAGACTTAACTGCTGCCATCCTAGGGCCTCCTTCCTTATCATCCTAGGAATTTCCTTCACTTCTTTCCTGCGCTGGGGACCCTGATTAAAGAACCCGCCACCATCCTCTTGAGTCATTTTCTAATTTAAGGGCTAACACAGTCAGGTAGCCTCCTGAGAAAGGTGTCCGTTCTCTTGGCCTTTATAGGTTTAAACACTTTTATTCTTTTTGCTCTCATTTTGTCAGGTTTCAGAAGAAAACTGAGATTAATATGTCTATTCAATCCGTTTCACTCAACCGATAAGAGGGAGGCCAGTGATTTCTTTGTAATATATATTTTCAAATGTTTATTTATTTTTGAGAGAGAGAGAGAGACAGAGAGAGAGGCAGAGAGAGGGGCAGAGAGAAGAGGACAGAGGATCTGAAGCCAGCTCTGTGCTGAGAGCAGAGAGCCCAATGCAGGGCTCAAACTCACAAACGGAATTGTGAGAACATGACCTGAGCCAAAGTCGGACGCTAAATCGACTGAGCCACCTAGGCGCCCCTCTTTGTAATATTAAACCCAACTTTGGATAAATCTCACATCAGTGTGAAATGAACACAGCTTACTCTACCCTACCCATTGTCATGTTGATTTACTCATAAGCGATGGCATGGTTTTGTTCAAAATTACTTAGATGTTAGATTGTTTTCTGTTTTCTAACCCCACACCAAAATTATACTCAGTGCTTTCCGCCCTCAAACCTATCCCTTCTCTTTTATCTTATAGAGATTGATAGTAGTCATACATACAATTAATCAGATCTTGAATATTAAACATCTTTGGCTCTTCTTGCTCTCCAGTTTTCCATATTAAGAATTACAGAATCCTTTCTTTTTTTTTTTTTTAGTTTTTTTTTTTTTTAATGTCTTTATTTTGAGAGACAGAGACAGAGAGTAAGCAGGGGAGGGGCAGAGAGAGAGAGGGAGACACAGGATCCGAAGCGAGCTATCAGCACAGAGCCCGATGTGGGGCTTGGACCCACAGACTGTGAAATCATGACCTGAGCCAAAGTCGGATGCTTAACCGACTGAGCCACCCAGGCACCCCCAGAAATACAGAATCCTTTCTATTCTACCTTTTTGCACTTGGTCCCACCGTTTTTTTTCTTCGTTTTAAAGTTGGAAATCTATAAATCTATTCAACACCTTTCCTCACAGGTTGTTTGTAGGATCAGTTTTTAACCAAAATGATATGGAGGCTTTTTTATTTTTTCTGGCAAACAGTTGTTTCAAGATACCATTGTAAGGCCATTTTCAGAGTTGTTCTCTCTACTTTTATTTGAGAATAGTTGAAACACAAAGTTACATTGGTTTTAAGTATACAACTTAGTGATCTGAAAAGTTTACACACTACACTATGTTCACCACAAATGTAGCTACCATCTCTCCAATGACATCGCTATTACAATATCATTGACTACATTCCTTCTGCCGTGCCTTTTATTTCCATGATTTATTCATTGCATGGCTAGAAGCCTTTGTCTCTCTCCTCTTCACCCATTTTGCCCAACCTCCTACTTCTCTCACTTCTGGAAACTATCAGTTTGTTCTCTGTATTTGTAGTTCTGACTCTCTTTTTGTTTATTCATTTGTTTAGTTGTTGTTGTTGTTTAGAGTTCACTTATGGACTCATATGGTATTTATTTTTCTCAATCGGACTTATTTCACTTACCATAATACCCTTTAGGTTTATCCATGTTGCCTCAAATGTCATGATTCCCTCCTTTTTTTATGGCTGTGCAATAATCTATTATATATATCACATTTTCCTTATCCAATCATCTATTAATGGCACTTAGGGTGCTTCTGTATCTTGGCTATCGTAAATAATGCTGCAGTAAACATTGGGGTGCACACATTTTTTTCAAATTAGAGTTTTCATTTTCTTTGGATGAATACCCAACAGTGGAATTATTGGATCATATAGTATATTTATTTTTAATTCTTGAGGAGCCTCCATACTGTTTTCCACAGTGGCATGAGGGTTCCTTTTTCTCCACATCCTCACCAATACTTATTTCTTATCATTTGGATTTTAGCTGTTCTAACGGGTATAGGGTGATTTTGCAGTTTTGATGTGCATTTCCCTAATGATTAGTGATGTTGAGTATTTTTTCACGTGTCTGTTGGCCATCTGTGTGTCTTCTTTGGAGAGTTGTCTATTCAAGTCCTCTAACCATTTTTAATCACATTTTTTTGGTGTTGAATTGTATTAGTTCTTTATATATTTTAGATGTTACCACCTTTTTATTTTTATTGCAATGCCTACACTTTGTTCAACTCTTGTTACAGCTCAGCCAGATTTCTGGGTCCTAACAAAAAAAGTGGGATGATTTTAGCTGTAAGAACTGAAGGATGGACTAAAGAGGTATTATCTTAATTATAGTTTTTTAAGTTTATATGTTTATTTTTTTAATTTTTTTTAATGTTTTTATTTATTTCTAGGCGAGAGAGAGAGACAGCGTGTGCAGGGAAGGGTCAGAGAGAGAGGAAGACACAGACTCCGAAACAGGCTCCAGGCCCTGAGCTGGCAGTCAGCACAGAGCTCAACGCGGGGCTCGAACCCACGAACCGTGAGATCATGACCTGAGCGAAAGTCAGATGCTTAACCGACTAAGCCACCCAGGCGCCCCTATATGTTTATTTTTGAGAGAGACAGAGATGGCACACGTGGGCAGGGGGGCAGAGAGAGAGGGAGTGCGAGCATCCCAAGCAGACTCCATGCCTGTATAGAAGCAATGCAGGACTCAAACCCACAGAGCTGTGAAATCATGACCTGAGCTGAAACCAGGGGTCAGACCCTTAAAGTGACTGAGTCATCCAGGTGCCCCAATTATAGTTCAAATGTAATTTAAAATTTAAATGTAATTAAAATGTAATTAAATTTTAACTTCCAAATCAAAAAAGAACTCCAGAGGTAGGCAGTTGCTGGACTGGTTAATAGATCAATGATGTCATCACGGACCGACAGGCTCTGCTATCTTCTGTTCTGCTGTTCTAAGTGTGTCAGTAATATCTCCCTAGCCACAAAATGGCTGCTACAGTACCATCATGAATTCTTCCCAGTCCCATTGTCCCAAGTTGACTTATCCTTCCTGTGTTATGGGAACTAGCTACATTCTTCCATTATAATTAATAGTGGATATATCTACTTTTTAGGATAATGAGTTTTTTAATGGCAGCAACTTATAACTCTATGTATCCCCATAGTGTCTTGCTCATAAGAGGTGTCAATAAATGTACACTGAGTTAAATTAATTCATGTTGTTGAACTCAAGGTACTTGGAAAAAAACTCTAACTCCAGACATTCCACCAACCTTCAAAGTGTCCTAATGAACTTATCTCTCACTAACACGAGCTAATCTCATTATTCTTGGAGGGATTTTACTGTGTGAATGGCATATTGACGTTTCACTGGAATGCAATTTACAGATTTGGAATTCCAAGAAGTTCAAAGTAAACAGAATAGACCAATTGGAGTGATCTAAAACAAACAATATGAGAGATGTGCTTGCATTCCGAACAAAGTCAAGTGCTGAAGGAACACTTATGGAAGATGTTGATTTCTCATTCTTCTCATCCTTAGATAGCTTTAAACACTGAAAACGAGGATTGTTCTCTCATATTACTTTACTTTTATTAGTCATTCAATTAATTTACTCATTCATTCAAAGGACACTAAACACATACTAAGTAAAAACAATTTATAATTTATTTTTAAAATTTTTTTGATGTTTTATTTATTTCTGAGAGAGAGAGAGAGAGCAGAGGAGGGTCACAGAGAGAGGGAGATACAGAATCTGAAACAGGCTTCAGGCTCTGAGCTAGCTGTCAACACAGAGCCTGACACGGGCTTGAACCCATGAATTGTGAGGTCATGACCTGAGCCGAATTGGATGCTTAACCGACTAAGCTACCCAGGCACCCAAAAATAATTTATAATTTTTAATACTGGAACATTGCAGCCAAGTGCATTAATAGCTATAACAAGTTCATCAATAGCTGTAACTTAAGTTTATTTCTCCAGTTATCTGAGTAGGATTGGTATAAAGGAAAGGTAATGAAAGAGAGTCATGGAACATTTCTTGAATACAGGGTCTCTCGTGCCAGATACAAGATCTTAGGTTCTTCCTAAGCTGCCTGTATCCACAGTGGACCTTCCTACATGAAAGATTAAGCCCCACACATGTAGGTCTGTTTCCCACCAGTGACTTTTAACTTTCCTGAGCTAAAGAAAAAACTGGTGTCTACTTTCCTATAAACCTTTTTATAGGGTTTTATAAAGATTCTCCTCATCTGCCATTACTGCTTATGCCCATCAAAAGTAATTGTTTATGAGACCCCTGGGTGGCTCAGTCAGTTAAGCGTCCAACGGTCAGCTTAGTTCATTATCTCACGGTTCGTGAGTTCAAGCTCCATATCAGGCTCTGTGAAACAGCTCAGAGCCTGGAGCCTGCTTCAGATTCTGTGTCTCCCTTTTTCTCTCTGCCCTTCCCTTGCTCACACCCTGTCTTTCTCTTTCTCAGAAAATAAATAAACATTAAAAAAAATTTTTTTAAAGAAGTAATGGTTTACTTTTCAGTCTCCATCTAATTATAAACACATCTACCCTGTGAGAACATAAGGGTTTTTTTCATGTTTATTCCTAGTTACTGATCATTTACAGTAATTATTTTCTACTAATTATTATTTAACAGGGAAGATATTTTCATTCAATATTCTTTTATTATATAAACTTTCTATGCCTCAGTTTCTACTCTGTAAAATAAAAGCCATGCCTACACAGGGTTATTGAGAAATTAATACCTGTAAACCATTAGAACACTTCCCTGTAGATGGTGCTCAGTAAATGATGGCTAGCACAAGTAGACTTTAAATCATAATTAACATATTTCTAAAATATCTAATCACCTACAAAATTAAAGTCAAAAACCACTGAATTAATGGAAGACATTGACTAGATTTTGTATCTTTGTCCCATCTGAAGATTTAACATGATGTTATTAAAAACCTGAAAAAGGGGCACCTGGGTGGCTCAGTCAGTTAAGTGTCCAACTTCGGCTCAGGTCATGATCTCACAGTTCATGGGTTCGAGCCCTGCATCGGGCTCTGTGCTGGCAGCTCAGAGCCTGGAGACTGTTTCAGATTCTGTGTCTCCCTCTCTCTCTGCCCCTCCCTCGCTCATGCTCTGTCTCTCTCTATCTCAAAAATAAATTAAAAACTATAAAAAAACCTTTAAAAATAAGTAGGTTTTTCTAAGACTTAACTCCTCTCCAAAGACCCTTGTGGATGATGCAAGTATATTTTATTGCTATATTTTTAAAACACCAATGTCATTTTCACTTTAAAAATCACTGTTAATATTTTATTTGTATAAAATCTTAGGTCAATTTATACATAGACCAGCAACAACATAGCCAGATTCCGCTAACTTTTTTAGTCAGCTAAATTTATTTTTCAAAAGAACACAACTTAGTTATTAAAAATGTCAAGTATTCATTTGGTTATTGTTAATCATTTGATTCATTGTAAGGCTATTTTTTGTAAGGCTACTATTCCAAAACTACTGGCATTCTGTACTTTGGATTTTTCATTATAATTACAGTATTAAGAATTAATAGTAGATTTTTATATTGCAAGTATCTCAAGGTTTGATATTTCTATCCTGATTTTATTTCTGAAGTCTCTGGATTTTGAGGTTTATGTCATTTTAATAAAAATTCTTAGGAGAAAGTTATTGAGGTTGTCCACTAAAAGGAAGATGTCAGCGTCAAGTAAAATGAAAATTTTGAAACTGCATTTTGTCAACTTATGTAGAAAAGGGTATTTAGTCATGAACATTTAAAAGAACAGAATTGTCTTTTTAAGCGAGTCACATTCTTGTAAAATAGCCACGTTTTGAAACAGAAACATCAGGATTGTTTAGTTTTCTCTGAAGCAGCATGTTTGGTAAACAAATGGAGAGAATGGGAACATTTTTCAGCTTCCTGCAAAGCCTTTAGATGCATGACTGCACATCATCTCTACAAAGAGAAAATACAAATGAGAGCAACAACTTAAAAACTGTCCAAACAAATACATTTGTCAGAAATACAAAAATTACGGAAAAGACCTCTTGCTACTATCAGTTATTATCCTTCATTAGTCTCTGACTTTATTTGAAAGGGTAGATTTGTTTCCAATGTGTTTTAGAGCTTCTTTGATGTAGCAGTGGAAAAAATAATAACGTTTAAAATTAATTTTTCTGATTCAGAGTTTTATCTGAGTTTACAATGCAGTCTCCCAATTTTTTCAACAAAACACAATTATATAAAGATAAAAAGTTATATCAACACTAAAGTTAAGATGAATAACCCATTTCCACAAGATAGTCAGAAATTTTAGTTCCTTCCGCAGAGGGAAAGGCACAGGATTAGGAAAAACAGTTGGGGAGCTTCCTTGTTGGTGAACATGTGGAGACTGGAGAGAGTTGGGTGCCTGGAAGGCATGAAAGCTTTGTGCTCTTTCCCCCAAGCCTTGCCCAATATATCTCTTCCATCTGGCTGTTCCTGAATTTTATCTTTTTTAAAAAATTGTTTTAATGTTTATTTATTTTTGAGAGAGAGACACACACACAGTGCAGGAGCAGGGAAGGGGTGGAGAGAGAGGGAGACACAGAATCCAAAATAGGTTCCAGACTCTGAGCTGTCAGCACAGAGCCCGATGTAGGGCTCGAACTCACAAACAGGGAGATCATGACCTGAGCCAAAGTCAGAGGCTCAACTGACTGAGTCACCCAAGTGCCCTCTGAGTTATATATTTTTACAACAAATAATCTATCTGAGAAATTGTGCCCTGACTTCAGATTGCTGGCAGGGTACGGCCTCTTCTCTCTCTCTCTCTTTTTTTTTTTTTTAATTTATGATAAGTGACATTAATGTTTCTTTGTTTTTGATTTTTTTTCTTTCCCATTTTTTATTTAAATTCGAGTTAATATACAGTTCAATATTGATTTCAGGAGTAGAATTCAGTGACTCATCAGTTATATACAACACCCAGTGCTCATCATAACAAGTGTCTTCCTAATACCCATATCCATCTAGCCCATCTCCACCCACCTTCCTCCATCAAACCTCAATTTGTTCTCTATATTTAAGAGCCTCTTATGGTTTCTCTCTCTCTCTCTCTCTCTCTCTCTCTCTAAGTTTATTTATTTATTTTGAGAGAGGGAAAGAGCAAGAGCTGGGTAGGGGTGGGTTGGGGGGGAGAGTCCTAAGCAAGCTCCACACTGTCAACATGGACCTGGTCACAGGGCTCAATCTCACAAACTGTTAGACCATGATCTGATCTGAAATCAACAGTTAGACGCTCAATGAATTGAACCACCCATGCGCCCCTGGCATCTGCTTTTGGTAAAAACAAAAACACTAGAAGTCTGGTTTTAATAGCCTGAAAGACAATGGAGTTATTCTCCTGTGAGGTGTCCGAGTAACCCAGATTCTGGTCTACAGATTCTGAAGCTGGAAAGGTACCTTTCTTCTCTGTCTACTGCCAGGGTATGGCTTTCAAGCTCCTCCCTAACTGAAGTCTGAGATATTTAGACTTGAGCAAAATCAGTATTAGCACACTGCTCTAGCATGAGGCCTTTCTGAAGCATAAATGGAAAACAAAGGTCATTTTGGAGAAGAAACAGAGTTATTGAGTGGATATGATGACTAGGTTGGAGTGCCCAGCAGGGAAAAGCAAAATGATGGAAGTATTACAAGACTGGAATTCCGAGAGTTTTGATGAGGCAGTATGGATGAATTGATATGATGACCCATGGATATTTTTTTCCTAATGAAAACTTGAGAAAAAGGTTGCCTATTCTGTGAGCTATTCGGAGTCTAGAATGGCTCAGTTCATTCTGGGAAGTGGGTTTGACCTCCAAACAGCTCCCTCAGAGATATTGAGGGTCTGGTGTTAGACACAAATCAGTCACTGAATTAGGGACATTATGTTTATGTAAGAAGAGTTCCAGCCCACTTCTACCCCTCCTTCTACATGTCTTTGAATATATCACGTTAATGTTGTCCATAGGAAATGTCTGTCTCACCGACTAGATTTTTCGGAGAATTTAATTTAAAATGTATACGAATGCAATTTAAAGACTTAAAGAAAAGCAATTGGAAGCTCATCCATCCTTCACCAACTAAAAAGACTGACCTGCAGATGAATATAGGCATGGAGACTTTCTTAACACTCCCTGACTTTTGGGATCTGCACTGACCAACACTGTTGCCCCCGCCACATGTGACTATTGAGCACTTTTTCAGCATGACTATTAGAAAATTTAAAATTGCATATGCACTTACATTTGTGACAGTGCTAGTCTATATAATGGGCTCACATAACCGTGGTCTGTACTCACTGTAAAACGAGGCAGCATATTTTAACTTGGTAGAGCTTCTGCTTGAAGTGCTGAGAGTAGTTTTCTTCTTCACTCCCTACTGACTTGGTCTCAGAAAACAAGGCAGAAACTGGGGATGGAATGAGGGTGGTGACTAACTACTGAAGGTTTCCTACATCAGGAGGTTTGTGGGGAGGGATAACAAAGAGTCCTGATAGCAGTAAATATGTTGAAAATGGCAGGTTTTCATTAATGGCATCATTGTGGCACGTTTGAGAATAAGCTAGAGTAATAGGATAAGAGCTGTGCTACCTAACACACTGTTATTCATTGGGAAGTAAAGTGAGAGCTATGCCCTTCAACCTACTTTTTAATTATAAATCTGAGATGTAGGTTTATCAGTTCCCACAGAGAGTAAGAATTAAGGGTAATCCTGGTGCTTTATCTGTTGGTAAATTCCAAGTCCAGATAGATTTTTTTTATTCAAACATAATTAAAGATTGGAGAAAACCAAAAGAGAAGAAACTTCTTGGACCAATAGAAAAAAAAAAATCCTGTAGAACAAGAGAGTAGAACCACCATAGTGAAGGCTTGGTGGAGGAGCAAAATTCTGAAAGAAAAAAAAATTCAGAAAGTTTAAAATTCACTTAAAATACTTAAAATTTCACTGGAGTACTTCAGGAGCAAATGATTATGTAAGGACTTTAAATTATGGGCCAAAGACAAGGTAAAAAAAAATACTTGGAAGTTTCTACATTGGCCCTCAATGAGACTATTCCTTCTTATAGTCATCCAGTTGATGTCACTGAAAATTAGATTTGGATCCTGTAGTTGATAATGATATGGTTGATTGATGTTATAGCCTTGTCAGGTTTCATGTAAAAATAAAGGTTTTGGTTGGAAGGAATGAAATACTGAGAACTGAAATGTCTAAGATTTGGAGGATTTAGATAGCTCAGAGTCTCAGACCCCAAATCCCTCTAAGTTTCCCATACCAGCAAAAGGACTCTCTGTTGAGAGGCTCACCTTGTCTTGCTTACAGACTATTATGACTTTGTCTAAGGTTGCTAGTTTGGAAAAGGATGCCAAGTTTCCCCATGATCTAACTTTAGTTCCCTTCAGTGCCTCCTGATCAATAGTGAGAGCTAGATAACAGCATATTCCAAAGGGTCAATTGTGAACCAACCCAGGAGGAAAAGACTTTCTAACTTATTTTGGGTAGGACCTGGGAAGATGGCTTCCATTATGGAATTATGGAAGTAATGGCTTACGAGAACTCTAGACTAGATAGGGTAAAACACAATTTTAGAGTTTATTTATATAGTTGCACTTAACAGAGATTTTGGTTTTAGTATTCTAGCTTGAGGAGTTTGGAAATTATCTTCTTTGTTTGCTCTTTGGTAAGCCAAAATTGGACTCAACAGTTCATTTGGTTTGAACTGAATAAACTTGAGATACCAAACATAATGTGCCTTAATGCAGAGGATGAAATAAAATGATTAGGGATATACAGATGGATATAAGGTAGATTTATCATGTATAAGCAGTTTACCTTCCAACCCTGTCCTCGGAGAATGCTTAGAAGACACACCCTTCATCAAGGCATGGAAAAATACACTAGATTTTTACACAAGTGCCAATTCCCTAGAAAAGTGCTGCACTAGTGCCCTTCGAGGCTAAAATGAGGGGCGATACTGCCTTTGAAATATGTTCCCAGATTTCATTGGAGATAATGGGATCCTGAGGGTAGCAGAAGCTGGGAATCAACATGTAACCTTAAGGATCAAAATAGGTAGGAGTGCCATAATAGGCATCATACCTGAGATTTTTTTTTTTTATAGCAGCTAATTGATCACTAAGACTGAATTACCTGCATAGCCCTCCAAAATATAAATTAGTCTTTTATAACCAAAAGGCCTCTAGATCTAATGAACCAAGGCCTGAATTAGGTCATTACCTGAGTCAACTGACGGATTCAGAGACTTCAGTAAGTCTTCCTTCTAGTCTTTCCTAAAAGGATCTGAAACCACTTCCAGAATCAGGAAAAAAAACCTGATGGTTAGGTTAGGATCAGAGGAGCAAATATCCAGAAGTTTGGAGAATTATGAACCACTGGTTGGAGTTATTTCCTGAGAACACAGAATGCTACCTGTGCTGTGTTGTATCCTTTAGGATGGAAGCGTATAGAATTCAGGTGAAAAATGGAGAATTTATTGTATAGTGACCTAAGAGAGTCCCTGAAGTTATTTGGTGTTTGTTTCATCAGTGCCTAAATGTATAGTTGGAATATACTTTCCAGCATCTTTCAGAATCCTCAATCCCTGTCTTTGTCTCTCTAACATGTGGAGTAACATAGTAGTACTGATAGAAAGCAAGATGTGAAAGTCTCTGGAGTTCCCATTAATTAACAAAACAGTAAGCCAAAGCAATATTTATCCCTGAGGAAATCAGGTGGCAGTACCTTGTCAAGTATTTGAATGATGATACTTAGAGAACAAGAATAATTATTATTACAAGTTTAATCAAGTGTGACTTCACTTCTAGGTGCTGTTGCATTGGAGACTCTGGCAGTGAAAATCCTCAATAATCTTGAAAGTGGCTTGTTTCACATGGCAAGCAGACCTGTATACTTTTACCAAGTTACTTCAGGGTTATGTCAACTCTCTGACTCTAGAAATTAGTCCAGACTGAGGGACTTGCTAATTTTGCTCTCCCATAAGACATAACAGTGATAGAACCTGATAAGCAATAAGAAGGAGATATCTTTGATCCTTCCTGCTTAAAATGTGGTTCTCAGACCCAGCAGCAGCAGCAAGTATCCAGAAATGCTTTAGAAATGCAGAACTGCAGAATATTGGGCCTCATCTTAGGCCTGCTGAAATTCGAATTTTCATTTTAGCAAAATTCTCAAGTGATTTATATGTATATCAACATTTTAGAAACACTGCCCTAAATTCTTTAGAAGATGACTGTATATCTGGGTGTCCACTTTTCTTGACGGACAATTGTCTGATGTACAAATCTGTATCAATTCATTAACAATAGCTAATGATTTAGACACATTATCAGGGTGATGGAAAGGGCAAGATTAGAGGATTGGTGACAAGGAGGTCTAGTGAACGGGTTTATGAGTGGATCTCTTCGGATTGTTCTAGGACATAACAATGTTTACCTTGTATGTAGACTTCCACTGCAGAAGAGTCTCTCAATAATCAGGTGAAAGGTTAATTTGCTTGCCCTAGTTCACACAGTTCCTACATGAAGAAAATGAAATTCAAACCTAGGCATTTTGACTTCATAGTCAAAATTAGGCAGGCTGATGCCAAGCACCCTCAGAACCCACCTGTAAGAGATTTAGTTGATGATGCAGATTCCTCAGTGAAGGGCATGGTGAGGACAGCTGTCTTAGAAAGGGAGAGCAAAAGAGGAAAGGGGGTAGGGAGATACTCCCTCTTGCTCTGTATGAGTTGAGCACTTGGGAGGAGTCTAAAAATGCGATTAAAGAAAGTATGTTTAGGTAAATGAGCTGAAGAATGTTTAGCCAAACCATAATCCACATGTTTTTGCCTTTTCATCAAATTCACTTTTTGCACTTCAGATCTCGTCAAGCCTAAAAGTCAGAATTGGGTGAGGGTTTGGCCAGGGAAGTGAAGCTCATATCTGTAGAAGTCCCTACTGGGGAGAAAGAAAGTAAAATTCAGAGTTCATTTCCTGCTCTTCTCCTGGTGCTGGATTCAACTCTACTGTTCCTGGAGTTCAGCTAAGAAATTCCTTGCTGGTTTATTATTTGAGAGTTCAGCCCCAGAGTGGATTAAAGATTTAAACACAACATGACACTTCTACCACTCACAAAACTAGAAGAATATATCAGAAAATATGTAACTAATCTCAGATTTGACAAAGCATTTAAAATCACAAAAGCAATGCAAGAAATAACAAGATATATTTGATGGTATACATGTTTCATAATCTAAACATCAAAAACAGAGTTCAAAGAAAACAGAAAACTGATAAAATGTATTTATGGCAAATAAGACAGGCAAAGTGTCCTTAATAATAATGTTTAATGAGTGAGAAAAACTATGATTCTCCATAGGGGAAAAAAAGGAACCAAATCAGCGGTTAAATGCTTTACCACAAGAAGATAATTGCATAACAAAAAAATATACTTTAAAGTAATCTCACTTATAAGAAATGTGATTAAAACATTGAAACTTTATTATAATTTATTAATCTAAGATGTAAAGTAATTCTTGGTGCTGGCCAGGTTTTGGTGAAACAGGCGTTCTTATTTGCAATGCCACATGTATAAATTGGTTCAGTTTTTCTGGAAAGAAGCACACCTATGTTAAGAGCCTTACACCTAATTATTTGACTTAGTTATTTTATTTCTTGGAATTCATTCCAAGGACATAATCACAAATATGGACAAGTGTTTGAGTTCAAGGTTATGTGCTGCAGAATTTTCACTGGGAGAATTATAGACAAATCAAATAGTAAACCATAGGGTAATTGCTTAATAAATTATGTTCTGGTCATAAGATAAAAAATATATGAGGCCATTAAAAACTTACATTTTAAAATAACATCAATAGCATTGCTTGAATATGCTCATGATAAGTTTTTAATTTTAAAAATCAGTAAATAATCTATACACACAATGCAATTAATATAGATAGATATCTATCTATATTTAATATATATATATAACTATGTCTATAGTTATATATAACTATAGATATATAGTTGATATGGAACTAGTTAGCATTGTTTATATCAGATAGTGGACAATTTAATTTTTCTTTGTTATATCTTTCATGTTTTTAGTACAATAAATGTATGCTAATATCATTACCAGTAAGCAATATGAATTTAAAAATTAGCAGACCTGTTTAATTTATCATTGTGGTGTCCCTTATCTTACCTCTTCTGATATTTTAGAATGCTTTGGGACTAGCTATGAGATGAATGAATATGAAGAAGTGCTTTGAAATATCTTTGGGGAGATCATTGGAGATTTGTCTGTTTATGAAATTTTAAAAATAGTTCTACTATTTCAGCCTGTGCAATCTTTCCATTATTTGATGTTTATTTTAAAATATGTAGCAACTTCTTTCCTAAGATATTTTAAGGCAGCTTACAATACAAGCTATATGCAATAATTTCTTTTATAAGTAAATAGAAATGTTAAAAGCAAATGGAAGCATACAGCTAGAGAAAGAAGGAAGAAACAAATAAAGTATTGTTATACATTGCTGTGATTTATATGACTGAGTATTAGATATGACTCGTATGCAGCTAGCTCAAAGAAAAACCATTGAAAATATTATAGGTCTTAATATCAGGAAGGAAATGGCATGCTTGAGGAATGGACTAGGAGTGGGTGGGGAAAGGGTCATTAGAATGTTTGTGGAATGGAGCATGTGTAGTTCAAAGTCTTCCTTCAAGGGTGATTATGGTTAATATTTCTCTGCCAGACATTCTCTCATAATTAATGTCTGGCAGAAATAGGTGTTAGGAAAAGACTCTCCATCAGCTTCTCGTGTTTCTGCAAGTCCTCCAACTAGAGGTGCTGATTACCTTTATCTTTACAAGGATTTTTGTGTAAGAGACAGCCTTTGAATAGAGGGATAGTGTCTCCCTCTAGAGCAGAGGGCAGGTTTACTTCCTGTTCAATATGTTAAAGACAGTTTTTTTCCTCTAAAACAAGTCACATGGGTTTGATTCGTGCCCATTATAAAAGATCAAGGTTCTCTATACATGGGGATTTTGAGCTGTCATTCAAAGTCATTTTGTGTGTGACATCCACCTGCACCCTTGTCTTGTTTGCATGGGATTTGGGAGGTAAAGACAAGTGCAGCAAACAAGGTGCTTCTGCTGCCTGCTGTGCATCTGTGAAACCAGAAGCCGGTCTTATTAGCTTGAAGAAAAGGTACAGTGCAGACTCTCTACAGTTTTTGACAATGATTTGAAAGAAGAGGCTTTTCTTGAAGTCCCAAGAGCTCACAGGCTTGGGCAAGTCTGTCTGAATGGATGCATACTGAATTGAAAGTAAGAGAAACTAGGAAATCATTGATAGCTAGTGAGCGCCCAAAATAAATTTATTTAAAGGAAACCAATTGCAGTGTACAGTATGTGAGTTAATCAAACAGGATAATGTGACAGGTAACAACTCTAGCAATTCCCGAAGTTAATTGCTGAAGCAATGGCTCAAAAATTTAATTATTCTTAAATATCTTCTAATTCATGCTGAAGAAATCAAGCTAAAAAGATGTCTTCTTTTTGTGTAACATCTGTACATAATGACACCAATGCAAGCCATGCTTAAGTCTTCACACTTCAAAGAAATGACCTTTAAGCCACACTTAGGGAAAGTAAGCTAAAATCAGTAGGCATTCCAGTTGCCAAGGACACTTGTAATCATTTCCTTAATTGTCTTTGACAATCTTATCATTAAAGATGTGGGACATTAATTAATGATGGAACATCTATTCCTGGAAAAATAGGCCTTGGAGGCACAATAGAGAGCTTATTCTTCACACATTCTTTGTGAACGTTGTTTCTACCGCGTGGGTCATCCAAGTTGCAAGCGTTGCCTGGATGGCATGTAAACATGTGGAGCACTCGATTGTATGAGAATTGGATTGAATAAAATCAATGCTGATAATGCTGAAAATATGTTCAAAACCAATGTTCCCTAAAGAAGCTTTTATGCCTAGATTAGTATCAGTGTTTAATTGACAGCCTCTTCACTTGGTTAATTACTTGGTCTATTGTGGCAGAGAGAGGGAGGAAAGGACAAAAAGCATTTGTGTTATGAATAGATGCCAATAAGGGAATCAAATGAGAGCAAGCTGAACACCCTGCTACAGAATACTATATTACATAAAGTCTTCCCTGTATACTATATGAATTTTTTTTGAATGACTTTCCTTAGAAAAATGGAAATTGTTGAAATAGACCTTGTCTTTCAAAACACAAATCAGCGCCTTTGTGTTCTTAAGATACCACGGAGGACAAACTCTGGGGTGAACTTTTTGCCTTCATGTACCTTCTGCTGTAAATAAAAGGATACAGAAACTGAGATATGAAAGCACATGTTGAGGATTTATTCTTTGTACCTTTGAGCTTCTGTATAAATTTAACTTTTTTTTCCACAGAAGGAAACAGAAATTGAGAAACTATGAAAACATATGCACACATTTATTCTTTATTATATCTTTAGTTTATCATACTATAGTTTATAATAGCTATTTCTATTTTTAAAGATTATTTATTTTGAGAGAAAGAGAGAGTGTGAACAGGGGAGGGGCCGAGAGAGAGAGGGAGAAAGAGAATCCCAAGCAGGATCTGCACTGTCAAAAGGCTCTATCTCACAAACCATCTGATGGCGACCTGAGCCAGAATCAAGAATCCACTGCTTAATGGACTGAGGTGCCCGTATAATAGCTATTTCTTTCTAGATTTTTCTGAATAATTTATGGCAATCCCTATTTATTCTGCCATAGCACCGTGATGTTCAAAGGCATTGAAAATATAAATAGATTCAGAAAAGGAATTTTCTTCTCTTTGTCTTTGTCTTCTTTTCTGATACATCCCATCAGTCTGACTTCCAAATGTAGGCGCTCCCAGGGCTGAGTCTATGGCTCCGCCCATGGTCCTCTGCTCTCCTCTGTTTCCATATACTTCTTTGATGACCTCGTTTAGCCTCATGGCTTTAACTGTCATCTATATACTGATGACTCCCTTGCTTGTATTTCCAGCCTGTGCCTCTTTCCTGAACTCCATGTGAATGTCTGTTGAGTATTTTAAACTTACCATGTTCAAATCAAACCTCTGTGTTCTTGTTCTGCTCTGCTCCTCCCGTAGCCCTCCTGTTTATTGTTCCATTTTCTCCCAATCACCCTGTCATCCCTACAACTAGAGTAGATCCCAGAAAACATTGTGGGTTTTTAAAATATCTCTCACCACTTTATCATTTCTTACCTATATATTACAATAGTCCTTTATCTGAGACCCCTCTCCCATTCTCTTCTCCTCTTTCTTACTATTTTTAGTTGCCTTTATTTAAAACCTAAGCATTTTACATATGCTACCTATTTTAATTCTCATAAAACATTTTGGCATGAGCACAATTATACCCGTTTTATAGATAACATGAAGATCATAAAGATTGAGGCATTTATAAGGAGCAGAACCTGACTTTAAGCCCAGCCTTTCTGATTCCTATGTTTATGTTCTTTCTATTAAACCACAGTGTGTATTATATTCAGGATATTAAACACCTGTTAACTTAATGAAAACATTAGTCAGACCAGTTGCTTTCTGTCATCAGATACTGATGGAATGACTACTTCATTTTCAGGCATTGCTTTTGTTAGAAACAAACCTATATCTACACTTTGATAAGCCTCTTGCTTCATGTGAGCTGGACACTGAGCAAAGTCACTGTCCTTTGTGGGAAAAGCAATGGGAACATTGGACAGGGAGCCAAGGAAAAGCAGAGAGAAAGAGCATGACTTGGCTCTATCAGTCAAAACTTGATCTGTGCCATGGATACTCATTCAAATGAATTTATGGGCTTTTTAAAAAGATCATCATTAGTGCCAGAAATCAAAGCCAAAGAGTGAGGCCATGCTGAATGATGTGAGGGACACTAAAGAACTAAATGGTCAGTCAAGTCCTACAGTTTTATCTCAATCTGCATCATACTTGGATTAATATTTATTCAGGCAAGATGTTTATCATTTTGTTTCAGTTGGGAAAAGAAATAGACCTCACAAGTCATCTAATTTGTCCTTTTTAATTTAGGCCTAGATTGGCCAAATTTATAGGTGTCCAAATAAATGAGTATCTTCTGTGTACTTAAAGGTTTCTAGACCAGAATTCCCCTCCATTGCCTTATTCCACCAGAATGGCAAGGATCGTTACACTGATTGTGTGCTGATTTCTGTACATAGATGTGATATCAGCCCCACTAATGCCAAGATTAGAAAACATTTAGTGAGCACTAATTACATGCAAAGTAGGTATTATTATTCCCAGTTTGCAGATGAGAAAATTGAGACTCAGATGGATTAAATAACTGGCTAACATCATACCGCTAGTTAGTTGGAAACATTCTCTCCAGACTCTACACCTGCAGCCTAGTGTTCTTTTCCTCTGTGATTATTAACAAGAAAATGTAGGACAACAAAAGCAAAAGTAGGAATCCTGCATTTTGATAATGATGTTGTATTTACACAGAAATGTAACAATTCTGCCTTTGTGAAGACAGGACTTCATATACAGTTAACATCATGTCGTAACGCCACTTCAGTGGACTCATGGCTGTGACTTTATCCATAGAGAAAACATTATTCCGATGAAATAATAATTGAATATGCTTAATTTGTTTGTCTATGATTCCGCACTCGGAATATTCTTTTTAATCCATAGAAATGAGTTTATTATTACTGAAAGTGTCATTTCATATCCATCATGCTTACAGTCCAGTTTAAGAATTTGAACCACCAGACACTTTAATAGTGAAATATAGCAGAGTGTTATGGGACCATCCAGTTCTCTGGATACGTTCTTAAAACTGGTAGATGCAGACAAAACTGTTAGCTGATTTGTTTATAATCCTTGTGTAAGACATTTGATTTGACTCCAAGATATACTTGGACTTAAGATTTACTATGCCAGGATTGCAGTGAGATTTCCTAGATATTTATCACAATGAAAAAAACGTCTGTAATGTTTATCCCAAAAATTCACACACAGAATTACAGTAACCTGCTGCTCATTACAGGTTAACAGGCACGTACTTGTGGAATTCAATGCCTCCATGATAGTCAAGGCCATCATCTGTCAGACCTGGCTGTGTTCCTCCCAGAGGAACAGGTCTTTATTTCAAAGCAGGCAAAAGGAGAAGATAAAAGTGGAAAAAGAAAAGATCTAGGAAAGAAGTCAAATGAAAAATGATTAATAATGTTTAGTGAGGAGCAAAATCAATCACATACTAGCTCTATAATTATTCCAGGTTATAATTTAAATATACTAGAGGGTATCTAATTTGACTGTGATAGTCTATATTACTCATTTTGAGTCTTAATTCCCTAAGTCTAGAAATTTTATTTAATTCCTACACACACAAACACACATGCATGATTAACAATTAAATAAAATTCTAGGTTTTAAGTCTAGAATTCTCACCTTCTGATCACCCTTCAAACCTTACAAATGGGCTGATTTTACCATCTGAGGAACTGAAACTGTTCATGTGAAGGTCACCAATGTTCTCCATGTTGCCAAACCAAATTGACACCCCCCTCCTCATCTTATTTGATTTATTAACCATGTTCAACACAACTATTTCCTCTTTCCTGAAACACTTCCTTCTCTTAACTTCTATGAGACATATGCTTCTGGTTTGGGAGATGTCATATGACAAGGCAGTTTAGATTTTGGTGCCAGACTGCCTGGGTTCCAGTGTCAGCTCATGCACTCACTGACTTTGTGATCCTGGCAAATTAGTTTTCATTGACCTATAACTAACAATCCTCATATACAAAATGGAATGTTAATAACATTTTTCTGATAGGTTGTTATAAGGAATAATGAATGAATATTTATAAAGCATTTAGAAAAGTGCCCAGTATATAGCAAGTGGTATAAGAATGTTAGCTGTTATTATTACTAGATGTTCCTGACTTCTTTTTCTTAGTCTTCTTTGCTGACTCAACCTATGACCATTGGCATTCCGTAATGTTGTATCTCTACCTATGCTTTCTTTCAGACCTAGGGCATCAAATTTGATGATGACTCTCAAATATGTATCATCTCTCCTCTGGCCTCTAGACTCCAATATACAACAGTCTAACTCAAAATAGCCTAAATTATAGACCAATATAATAGGCCTCTAACAAGAAGTCCCAAGGTAAAGTTGTTATAAGTAACAAGTTGATTGATTTAGCAGCTGAAAGTTATCAGTACAACCTCAGTCTTTATATTTTTTTTCACTTTTTCATTTTTAACACATTAGCTAATTTCCTGATCACAAGGGGTAGCTATCACATAAATGCAATAATGTCTAATACAGGGTTTCTCAAACTTGGTAACATTAACATTTGGGTCTGGATAATTCTTTGCTGTGTGTACTGTTCTATGCCTTGTAGGATGCCTACTGGTAATCCTGACTTATAAGCACTAGATACCAGTAGCATCCAGATGTTGCCAAATGTCCTCTGGAGTACAAAATTGTTCCCAGGTGGGAATCACTAGTTTAGTGAAAGAAAAAAATAACTCCTTTTGTGAGTCTCCTTTTATAAATAAAGGAACCTTTCTCAAAAAACTACCCCTTAGATCTCATTGTGTGGCCCTCTATCACTTGTCTTTTTTTGAAGCAATCACTAGCCAGATGGATTGGATGCTATAATTGGTTTATAGAAATTAGCATTTGCTCTGGGGATAGAAGTAGACACTTGAACAGAATTGGCTAGGCCTTCAAGAGAGAAGGGGGTGTTGGTAGGAATGAGCAAAATAGGTCTCACCTACTTTGTGTTTGCACTGAGATTAAAAGTTAGTCCATACTTTTCTTATCTCAGATGCCACCCCTTTCCTCATCACTCTATATTCCAGCTACACTTCTCTTTCTGTTCCTCAAATACACACTTCTCATTCCAATTTCAAGCCCTTTGTATTTGCTAGTTGCTCTTGGAATTCTCTTTCTCTAGTCCTTTCTATTGGTGGTACTTTCCTGTCATTTAAGTCTAAGATCAAGTATTACCTCCTTGGTGACGCCTACTTAAATTAGCATTCTTCTGTCCGGCTACTCTCTATTTATTTTCTATATGGTACTTGCTACTTTCTGAAATGTATTTATTCAGTGCTGGCTTCCCTCGAATAAAATGTAAACAGTTAAAAGCATGAAAATTGTTCTTTCTTGTTTTTCATCATATCCCAGTACTGATAATAAGACCTGGAATATTATAAATATTCAATAAGTATCTATTATGTGAATAAGTGAATCAATGAATGAATAGCCATTCCGGAATGGTTACAGAAATGTATTCTGAAGCATATGGGAGGAAACATCTGAGAAAATCTCAGAACTAGCTGAGGGACAATTTAGTGTGATAATTTTCAGTACTCAGTCTGGAATGGGCCCATTCCATAGATTTTGAAATATAAAAAATTCATAACATGACTTCCTTCCACTTTGTTCCAAGATAGAGTAACAGGGACAGGATTCTCTGGCCAACATTAAACAACCAAAAACCAGGCCAAATATAGGAAATAGTTGTTTTCAGACAATGGACATCAGGCAGCACAGGCCTACAACTCTTTTTTTTTTCTTTTCATTTAAATTCTAGTTAGTTAAGGGGCGCCTGGGTGGCTTAGTCGGTTAAGCGTCCGACTTTCGCTTAGGTCATGATCTCGCGGTTCANAGTCTGTGACTCCCTCTCTCTCTGACCCTCCCCTGCTCACGCTGTCTCTCTCTCTCTCCTAGAAATAAACAAAACATTAAAAAAATTTTTTTTAATTCTAGTTAGTTAATATACAGTGCAATATTGGCTTTAGGAGTAGAATTCAGTGATTCATCACTTACAAAACCCAGTGTTTATCATAACAAGTGTCCTTAATACCCATCACTTATCTAGCCCATCTCTTACCAACATCCCTCCATCAATCCTCAGTTTGTTCCCTATCTTTTTTTTTTTACAAGTAGTTTATTGTCAAGTTGGTTTCCATATAACACCCAGTGCTCATCCCCACAAGTGCCCCTATCTTAAAGAGTCTTTCAAGGTTTGTTTTTCTATCTATCCCCTTTCCCATATGTTTATCTGTTTTGTTTCTTAAATTCCACCTACAAATGAAATCATGCAGTATTTGTTTTTCTCTGACAGTCTTATTTCACCTAGCATAATACGCTCTAGTTCCATCCACGTTATTGCAAATGGCAAGATTTCATTCTTTTTGATTGCCAAGTAATATTCCATTGTATATATATGCCACATCTTCTTTATCCATTCATCAGTCAATGGACATTTGGGCTCTCTACATAGTTTGAGTATTGTTGATAATGCTGTTATAAACATTGGGATACATGTACTCCTTTGAATCTGTATTTTTGTATTCTTAGGATAAATACTTAATAGTACAATTGCTGGATCATAGGGTAGTTCTATTTTTAGCTTTTTGAGGAACCTCCATAATGTTCTTCAGAGTTGCTGAATCAGTTTGCATTCCCACCAACAGTGCAGTATCCTTTCCAACACCTGTTGTTTCTTGTGTTGTTGTTAGCCATTCTGACAGGTGTTAGATGGCATCTCATTGTGGCTTTGATTTGTATTTACCTGATGATGAGTGATGTTGAACATCTTTTCATGTGTCTGTTAGCCATCTGGGAGTCAACTTCAGCAATCATGACAGCAAAAAGAAATGAAAGGCATCCAAATCATCAAGGAAGAAGTCAAACTTTCACTATTTGCAGACGAAATGATACTCTATGTAGAAAACCCAAAAGACTCCACAAAAAATTGCTAGAACTAATATATGAATTCAGCAAAGTCACAGGATATAAAATATATGTACAGAAATCAGTTGCATTTCTATTCACCAATAATGAAGCAGTAGAAAAAGAAATCAAGGAATCAATCCCATTTACAATTGCACCAAAAACAATAAGATACTTAGGAATAAACCTAACTAAAGAGGTAAAACATCTGTACTCTGAAAACTACTGAAGACTTATATGAAAGAAATTGAAGAGGACAAAAGACATACAAAAACATTTCATGATCATGGATTGGAAGAATAAACATTGTTAAAATGTCTATACTACCTAAAGAAATCTACACATTAATACAATCTTCATCAAAATAACACCAGCATTTTTCACAGAGCTAGAACAAACAATCCTAAAATTTGTATGGAACCACAAAAGACCTCGAATACCCAAAGTAATTCCTGAAAAAGAAAACCAAAGCTGGGGGAATTACGATTCCAGACTTCAAGCTATATTGCAAAACTCTAGTCATCAAGACAGTAAGGTACTAGCACAAAAACAGACACATAGATCAATGGAGCAGATTAGAAAATCCAGAAATGAACCCACAGCTATATGGTCAACTAATCTTTGACAAAGCAGGAAAACATATCCCATGGGGAAAAAACAGTCTCTTCAACAAATGATGTTGGGACAACTAGACAGCAACATGGGGAAGAATGAAACTGGAACACTTTCTTATACCATATACAAAAATAAATTCAAAATTGATGAAAGACCTAAATGTGAGACGGGAAACCATAAAAATCTACAGGAAAACACAAGCAACAACTTCTTTGTCCTCGACCAGAGCAACTTCTTACTAGACACGTCACCAGAGGCAAGGGAAAGAAAAGCAAAAATGAATGATGGGAACTTCAAAATAAAAAGCTTCTGCACAGAGAAGGAAATCATCAACAGAACTAAAAGGCAGCCTACAGAATGGGAGAAGATATTTGCAAACGACATATCTGATAAAGGGTTAGTACCCAAAATTATTTGCAAATGATATATCTGATAAAGGATTAGTATCTATAAAGAACTTAGCAAATTCATCACCCAAAAAAACAAATAATCTAGTTAAGAAATGGGCTTAAGATATGAAAAGACTTTTCCAAAGAGGACACCCAGATAGAAACTTTTAATAGATGGGAAACCAACTGGAGGGGCCCTACCATACTCTGCTGAATGCCTGGGGAGTCTCCAGGCCACCTTGCAGGGAAGAGGAACCCAGGCAGACCCCAGTAGATTCCCATAGTTTAAGAGATGGAGGTGGGAGTTATTAGAATTTGCAGGACGAAATACTGGAAGGAGAATGCTGTACAGAGACAGAATTTGGGAAATTTACAGCGTCCTTCCACCCACTATCTATACCTGAGGACTGATCACCATATGCATGTAAGGAAACTATCGTTAGCTTGGGGGGAAATGTCCTAAAAGAAGTAATCCTAGGAGCTGTCATTCGGAATAATATATGTTCAACAACCAAAGTGTAAAAACCTGGTCATATATATGGCATCAGGAATACTATTCTGAAGGGTATTGCATCAGTAGTGCAGAAAACTTGCTTGAGTCTAAAGGCTGCTCCAACTCTGACTGACAAAGCTTAATGACAAGCCTTGAAAGGACAAAATTATTTCCAAGTAACTTAACTGCATGTGCATATCAGAATGGAGACTGAGAAAGCTTAATGAAATATAAGAAATCTAACATTCAATAAGATGAAGTTCACATCTAGCATCTAATAAAAAATGCTAGGCATAAAAGAAGTAGAAAATGTGACTCAGAAGCGCCAATGAATACAAATAGGTCTAGAGATGTCACAGACGGTAGAATAGGTAAGTAAGGTCACTAGAGTTGTTATTACTACAGTCTTTATGTCCAAAAAGGAAGAGGAAAGCATAAGGATATTAAGAGAGATGTGGAAGTATTTTTTAAAGGCAAAACTGAATTTTTAAAATGAATACTGCAAACATCTAAGATGAAAATACAATGAATGGGACTAGTAACAGATTAGAAACTGAATAAGATTAGTAAATTTGAAGAGGTAATTTAAAAAACAATTAAGAAGGAACAAAAGTCTGAAAAAACTCTACAGCTTCAGTGATCTTTGGAGAGACTTTCCACAGCCTCACTTACATGTAACTAGAATCCCCAGAATAGGAGCAGGGTAACAGGAAAAAAAGTTGCGAACAACTAATGCATGAAAATTTAAAAATTTGATGATAAAAGCAATAAGCCCACAGATCCCAGAATTGCAATGAACCCTAAACATAAGAAACATGAAAAACTGTACCAAAGTATATTACAATCAGATTGCTTAGTACCAATGGAAAAAAAAAGAGTTAAAAAAAAGACATGCTGCATTCAGAAAACAAAAATAAGGAGACAGTGCAATTGTTGTGGTGAGCACTGGGTGATGTATGGAAATCTTGAATCACTATATTGTATACCTGAATCTAATATAAAATGTATGTTAATTATATTGGAATTAAAATTAAAAAAAGAAGTGGGGCACCTGGGTGGCTCAATCATTAAGCATCTGACATCGGCTCAGATCTCAGTTTGTATATTCAAGCCCCACTTGGGGCTCTGTGGTGACATTTTGCATGAATGGGATCATACAATATGTTATTTTTGTGTCTGACTTTTCAGTTGGTATAATGTTTTCAGTTCACTCACATTGTAATATTTATTAGTACTCATTCTTTTTTATGGCTGAATAGTATTATTGTATTGATATACCATATTCTGTTCATCCATTCATTAGTTGACAGACATTTGGAGTATTTCTCCTTTTTGGCTACTATGAATAATTATTCACATTTGATACTACTTTTTTGTGTGGACACACACTTCAATTTATCTTAGGCAAATACCTAAAAGTAGAATTGCTAGATCATTTTGTTTAACTTTTTAAGGAAGTTCCAAACTGGTTCCCACAATGGCTGCATCATTTATGTTCCCACAAGCATTGTATGAGGGTTCCTATTTCTCTACATCCTCACCAGCCTTTGTTACTGTTTATCTTACTAATATAACTATCCTAATGCTTGTGCAAGGTACTTGTGGGTTTGAGTTGCATTTCCCTAATGACTAATGATGATCCTTTTATGTGCGTATTTGCCATTTGTATATATTCTTGGTAGAATTACCTATTTAAATTCTTTGCCCAATTTTTAAATTGAGTTATCTTTTTATTGTTAAGTTGTAAGAGTTCTTTATATATTCTGTATACTAGTCTCTTATCAGATAGATGATTTTCTCTGAATAATTGTTTCCCATTCTGTGGTTTGTATACAAATTTTTTGATGTTGCCTTTGAAACACAAAAGCTTTTTTTATTTAGAGAGAGAGAGAGAGAAAATGTGGGCAGAGGAAGGGCAGAAAGAGAGACAGGGAAAGAGAGAATCCCAAGCAGGCTCTGCACTGTCTGCACTGTCAGATTTGAGCCTGACACAGGTCTCAAACCCATGAACCGTGAGATCATGACCTGCGCCAAAATCAAGAGTCAGATGTTTAACTGACTGAGCCACCCAGGCGTCCTGAAGCACTACAGATTTTAAGTTTAATTTATCTATTTTTTTTTTTTTTGCCACTACTGCTTTTGGTCATATTAAAAAACCATTATTTAATCCAAGATAATGATCATTTACACATATGTTTTCTTCCAAGAGTTTTTAACATTTTAGCTATTATATTTAAGTCTGATCCATTTTGTAATTGTGGCAAATACACGTAACATAAAATTTTCTACCTTAACCATTTTAAGTTTACAATTTAGTAGCATTTGGTATAGCAACATCATTGTGTAGCCTTTACCATCATCCGTCTCCAGAATCTTCTCATTTTGTACCATCAAAACTCAGTACTCATTAAACCAGACGCCTCATTTCCCCTCTTTCAGCCCGTGGTAATCAAGATTCTACTTTTTGTCTCTATGAATTTGGTTACTCTAGGTACCTCATCTAAATGGAATCATATAACATTTGTCCTTTTTATGACTGGTTTATCTCACTTAGAGTAATGTCCTCAAGGTTCTTCCATGTGGTAGCATGTGTCAGAATTTCTTTCCTTTTTTTAGGCAGAATAATTGTGTGTGTGTGTGTGTGTGTGTGTGCATATTGAATTTATCCATTCATCTGCTTATGGACACTTGAATTTCTTTCATCTTTTGGCTATTGTAAATATTGATGCTATGAAAATGGCTGTACAAATATATATGTTAATGTCTGGTTTCAATTCTTTTGTTGGCTTATATAGCAATTGAATTAAATTTTTTGAGAAACACAATCCTGTTTTCCATAGCAGCTGTACCACTTTACATTGCCAAAAGCATTGCACCAGAGTTCCAATTTCCCCACATCCCTGTCAACACTTATTTTTTTTTTATAGTAGCCATTTTAATGGGTATAAGGTGGTATCTCATTGTAATTTTTGACTTGCATTTGCCTAATGATTAGTGGTGAGCATCTTTTTATGTGCTAGTTGGCCATTTATACGTCTTTGGAGAAATATTTTTTCAAATCCTTTACTCATTTTTTATTAAGGTTGTTTGGCTTTCTTTGTTGAGTTATTTCTTTAAAATTTTAAAAAATGTTTTATTTATTTTTGAAAGAGAGGGAGAGAGCAGGAAAGGGGCAGAGAGAGAAGGAGACACAGAATCCAAAGCAGGCTCCAGGCTCTGAGCTGTCACCACAGAGCCCACCACAGGGCTTGAACTCATGAACCATGAAATCATGAGCTGAGCCAAAGTCAGATTCTTAACTGATAGAGCCACCCAGGTGCCCTTTATAGAAGTTCTTTATATATTCTGGCTATAAACCCCATATCAGAGGTATGATTACAAATATTTTCTCCCATTCTGTGGGTTACATTGCCATGTGATTGTGGGTTTTGGTGCACAGAAGTTTTTAATTTTGATATAGTCCTATTTATCTATTTTTTCTCCCATTGACTGGCTTTGGTGGTCCATTTTGAGTTAATATTTTATTATATGTGAGCCACGGTTTCAAATTCATTCTTTTTCATGTGGCTAATTGTCTCAGTTTCATTTGTTGAAAAGACTGTTCTTTCCCCATTGACTGGTCTTGGTGTTTCTGTAGAAAATCAATTAATTATTAATGTAAGAGTTTATTTCTGAACTCTCAATTCTATTCCATTAACTTATATATCTATCTTTAAGTCAATACCATACTGCCTTGATTACAATGGTCTTATAATATATTTTGAAATATGTAAGCCTGAGTTCTCCAACTTGGTTCTTTTTCAAGATTGTTTGGCCATCTTGGGTTCTTTGAATTTCTATTGGAATATTACAAAATCTTGTCAATTTCTGAAAAAAAAAAGGTAGCTGAGATTTTGATGAGGATTGCATTGAATCTGTTTGGGACCTTGAGGATTATTTCCATCATAACAATTTTAAGTCTTCCACTATACAAACATGATATATTCCCATTTATTTAGATTTATTCTAATTTCTTTCAATGCTGTTTTATGGTTTTCAGTAAATGAGTCTTAATTTATTCTGGCAAATTTATTCCTAAATACTTTATTATTTTTTTAAATTATAAATGAAATCATTTTCTTAATTTTAAGTTTGCTCACTGCTACTGAAGAAAAATACAATTTAGTTTTGTATATTGATCTTGTACCTGGCAACCTTGATGAAAAGTTTGATAATAAATTCTGATAGATTTTTGTAGATTATTATTTTCTACATACAAGATGACATCATCTGTAAATAGAGATAATATTAATTCTTCCTTTCAAGCTGGATGTCTTCTATTTATTTTTCTTGCCTAATTGCCCTATCTAGAACACCCAGTACAACAATGAATATAAGTAGCAAGTGTGAAAATCCTTGTCTTGTTTCTGATTTGGGGGAGGGGGGGACATGCAGATTTTCACTTTAAATATGATGTTACCAGTGGGTTTTTTCTATATGGCCTTTATCAGGTTGAGGAAACTCTGTTCTATTTGTAGTTTGTTGGATGTTTTTATTGTGAAAGGGTATTGGACTTTACCAGATCATTTTTCTGCATTTATTTAGGTAATCATGTGGTTTTAGTCCTTTATTCTATTAAAATTGTATATTACATTGATTGTTTTTGTATGTTGAACCAACCTAACAATCGTGCAATAAATTCCACTTGATCATGGTATATAATGCTTTTAATATGTTACTGAATTCAGCTTGCTAGAATTTACTGAGTTTTTATTATATTATACACCCACATTTATAAAAGATATTAGTCTATAGTTGTCTTTGTCTGGTTTGGGTATCAGAATTATACTGGTCTCATAAGATGAGTTAGGAAAATTTCCCTTCTCTTCCACATTATGAAAGAGTTTGTTAAAGACTGGTATTAATTTTTATTTAAATGTTTGATAGGGCCGCCTGGGTAGCTCAGTCGGTTAAGTGTCTGACCTTGGCTTAGATCATGATCTCACAGTTAGTGGGTTCCAGTCCTGCATTAGAGCCTGGAGCCTGCTTCGGATTCTGTGTCTCCTTCTCTCTCTGCCCCTCCCCTGTTTGTGCTCTCTCTCTCTCTCTCAAAAATAAATAAACCTTAAAAAAATTTTTTAAAGTGTTTGATAGAGTTCATCCATGAAGCCATTTGATATTGGGCTTCTCTTTATAAGAAGTTTTTAGGTTGCTAACCCAATCTTTATACTTGTTTCAGATCTATTCAGATTTTCTTCTTTAGTCGGTAGTTTTTGTCTTTTTAGTAATTTATCAGTTTCATCTAGGTTATGTAATTTGTTGGCAAACAGTTGTTCGTAATACTCCTTTATAATCCTTTTAATTTCTCTAAGGTTGATAATAATGTTCCCTCTTTCATTCCTGGTTATTAGGAACTTGAGTTTTTTCTCTCTCTCTCTTCCTCATAAGTCCTGTTAAACTTGTATAAACTTCACTAATCTTTTCAAAGAAACAACTTTTGCAGTGCCTGGCTGGCGAAGTCATTTGAGCATGCAACTTGATATCAAGGTTGAGGGTTCAAGTTCCACATTGGGTATAGAAATTACTTTTAAAAATCTTTTTTAAAAAGATAAAAAAGAAACAGCATTTGGTTTAAAATATAGCCATTTATGGATAAATTTCTGTCTAAGTTCTGCTTTTCCTGCATCCCATAGGAGTTGGTATACTGTGTTTTCACTTCATTTATCTAGAAGTTCTTCCTAAATTTTCTTTTGATTTCATCTTTGATGCATTGATTATTTGAGGAAATGTTAAGTCCTCCATGTTTGTGACTTTTCCAAATTCCTTTTTATTACTGATTTCTAATTTTATTCCATTGTGGTCACAGAACATACTTTGAATGATTTCAGTACTTTTAAATTTATTGAGTCTGTTCTATGGAAATAACATATTCTCTCCTGGAGAATGTTCTATGTGCACTTGAGAAGAATGGGTATTCTGCTATTTGGGGTGGGATGTTTTTTAGATGTGTGTTAAGTCTAGTGGTTTATGTGGTAATCAAGTCCTCTAATTCCTTGTTGATCTTCTGTCTGGTTGTCCTATCTATTATTGAGAACAGAGTACTGAAGTATCCAACAACTGTTGAATTGTCTGTATCTCTTCCCACTTCTGTGTATTTTGGCATCAGGTATTTTGGGGCTCAATTGTTAGGTGCTGTGCTAATCAGTATTACATCTTCTTGATGAATTAAAGATCTTTTTGTTTTTTATTATTGATGATTGGCATACATAAAATATGTAAATACACACACAGACATATCACCATTTATATTTTTGACAAAAGCTTATGCCTTACCAATATAAAAATTCTGGTAAATTTTATTTCATGAAATTCACGTAAAAAAGGGAAAAAATATGTGACGAATTTATAATACTCTGTACTACATTACTGAGCACATTCTCCAGGGGAATAACTTCTTTTTTAATTAAGTATTAATGAAAATTCACAAATATGAATTGGCTTATAATTTTAGACATCAGATAAGAGGAAAGGTTTTCTAAAAACTAGCTTCCTCCTCAAAATAGTGAAAACCTTATTTTTCCTCTACTGCACATTCTTTGGGTACTGGGGTTATTCTAGGACACTGCCAGAGAATTTTCTCTGCCATCAGGCTATTTTGTTTGATATTTCCTCTGTTTCTGGCCCTTTGTGTCACAATACTGGGTGGGTAGTCCCAGCAGGCAGAAGGAGCACGACTTAGCTACACTCAAAAATGACTACCAAACACATAACTGTATCACACTAAACCATAGCTAACCACATCTTCAATTCAACTTCCTGTTAGCCAGATTCCAAAAAGGGTCACAGCTACTCTACAATGCCACCCCAGAATGAAGGTAAGAGGGACTGAGGGAAAGTCACAGTGGAAGAGGATAGTAGTCTTATCTGTTGTTGTTATCTTTCTTTTGATGATTTTACAAAAAGATGACACATATACACAGTGTGAAGGTTTTCTAGGATCTTGGAAGTGAAGGGACATGACCTTTAAGCTTATGTAGCTTGCTATAAATCCACCTCTGGTTCCAGCTCAAGAAGATTTGTAATAATAGCTATCATTCACACATAAAAGCCATTCCGTTGCTGAACATGAGTGCTCTTCTTCAAACCATCAGCCCAAGCTCTTTTCTCTTACACCCTCATTTGGTTAACCATATTTATTGAGCACCTATTATATACCATTATTCTGTACTTAGCCTTGGAATACATGCTACTTCCACTCAAAGAGCTTAGAGCCAAAGGCAGCACCTACCCCTGTGTAGTTAGAACACTTCGGGTTTGCAATCAGCTGCCTGCCTTCTTAGGCCTTGTCCCACTGTGACTGATTCTTTAGGTGACATTCAGGCTCACCCTGGCCTGGATCACCGTACTACAGCCAGTTCACAGAACGAATGTGGCTTCCCATCACACTGGACTTCAGGGTCAGATTCCTTATCCTCAGTTAGAAGGCTCCTATTGCACTTCCCCCAACGATTCAGTGAACTCATTTCACTGTGTTCCCTATCCTGTTTCCCTCGTTCAGCTCGTGAGAACTTCCTTCTGCTGTTTGCCCTTTCCATCCTGATATTCCTTTTTGATCTTCATTACCTCACTTGCAGAATGACCTGACTCTGTGCGGAATACTTCTCACACTGAGTAACTGTTTCACTCAAAACTGCCAATAACTTGCCCCAGCCCCTGCCTGGGATAAGTGAGATAGTTTATCTTCATCACCATACACTTAAGGGAAAAAATATATAAATTCACTTTCTATGTAAAATCAAATGACTAATTATCATTTAGTCTTTAACAGGAGCATGATACTATAAATTTGGTAATCTTGTTTTTTATACATGATTTTAGGTAATTCTTTCAATGTTAGCTTTCAGTTAAGAAATCATTTTTTTTCCAACTGGAATTTTGGAGGAAAAGGATTTTGAAATGATGAAATCTGATCATGTCCATACCTAACAGCAATATTTCTCTTACGTTTTATTATTTATTTTTGAGAGTGAGAGAGACAGAGCACACGCGGGGAGGGGCAGAGAGAGAGACACAGAATCTGAAGCAGACTCCAGGCTCTGAGCTGTCAGCACAGAGCCCAATGTGGGGCTTGAACTCACGAACTACGAGATCATGACCTGAGCCAAAGTCGGACACTTAACTGACTGAGCCATCCAGGCAACCCCACAAGAGCAATATTTATTGTATGATCCAGAGCTACAGTTCATTAAGGTGATGTTTGGCTGGCCCCTTTAGGCTGTCTTCCCAAATTAGCTTTGCCTTCCAATCCAAATGCGGATACGTGAAATGGTTATCAGACTAATGCAGAAAGATGAAACTAACATAGACCTGGAGATGGGCTCACATTCCACTCCGGATCCTTAAGAATCTGGTAAGAAGCACATTTAAACCTCAAGGGGAAATGGTGAACTTGAAAATGTACTAGCTGAAATGTGCAAAGGGCTGGGCCCAGCCTTCTCTGGAGAGGCAGTCTGTGTCCTTGAGGATTTCAGAGAGTGAATCTACTATCACTACCATGGCCTTGCTAATGGCAATCAGGGCTCACATAGAAGGAGCCAAAATCAATTATATGCAAATCAAATATTCTAAGTACATAAACAGCCTCTGTAATCGATGACACATGTGTGGCCCTGAGGCTGAGGGGAAAACAGGTGTATAGTCGTTGTTTTCTCAGGGCTGGTCACATGAAAGGAGAAAGCAATGATGCGTGCAGCTGTATTTATATCCTGTATTCAATCATGGAAAATGCAGCATTCAATTTCATTGTCTACCCATTGAAAGTAAGTCTAGAATAATTCTTTTAGGAATCTCACAAGTTATCTGGACACAGAATTTAGTCCTTAATTATTCAGCTTTCCTGAATTTTAAAATGTAATTCCGGTCAGTGAACAAAGTACTTTGAAATTTGTGAAGTCAAGGTAGTTAAGACATATATTTTGTGAGAGTCTCTTAGAAATAGTGGCACCATCCCATCTGAGCAGGCACAATGCCTCTCTTAACAGATGGCTGGGAGAGAAGGCAGCCAAAAGACCATGTATGAACAACAAATGTGCTTGCTAAGGGCGGGAGTCCAAGTGGCGAATGTCGAAATTGTTTTCCATCCTAAGCTTGCAGACTTGTGGCAAAGGCAGTGGGGAGTCAGTTGACTTTTGTACGCTAAAGTAAAGTGACCAAACAGCTCCCATGACTATAGGAAAGGAGACCAGCAGACTTGGGAGTGGCAGAGTGTTCTGAATGTGCCATTATAATTGCTTATTGTCCTTATATGCTTATGTGGAAGTTCCTCTTACTGTCTGTTAGCATTGTAGTTTATCTCGTTTTCATTTTATAAGCTAAAACATCAGTGTCACATGTACACGGACAGGCAGTTTGGCATTCCTAGAGATAAAAAGTATTTCCACTAGAGAGATCAGGTACAAAGTTAACGTTGCTCAAACAGAGAGGGATTATTTACAGGAGGGGAGCTGTCTTTGATGGTTTCTACCTTTCTTATTGTGCTCTAAGCAACTTTATGCCAAATAAATGTGGGTATAACTAGTTTATTATCTTCTGTCTTCTTCAAGTGCTATAACGATGTAGTAAAACATTTTTGTTTTGCTTACATGTGACAGGATCTCTGTGGTAAAAAACTGCAGTTTATGTGAATTTCGAGGATGTGTTGTTGAATGATAGTTTTTACATTACTGAGAGTTTTTCAATAGTCTATGAATGGAACCAGATTTTACTAGAAACACTATTTTATTGAAGTCTAGTGTCATCAGGTGAATGGCGTGTGTGTGTCTGTGTGAAGATGGGTCTTATATACAAATGACTATCTGTGTATGTATATGAATATGAGAAAGTGTTAATTTTGTGGAATTTATCTATGTTAATTCTTCAAAAAAGTAGATTTATTTATTCATTTTCAGTATTCTCCTGAAATGGTACCAAAATGTGATGAAGGACAGAACGATGAGATAGAAAACAGGTCCCATTGTAAAATGACACCCTTTATTTTTAGACTTCTGTTATGAGGCTTTTTAGTTCTTAGAAGTGATCCCGCTTTTTAAATTATTATGTATTTACAATGAGTGAAAGTAAGAGGGAAGGAAGATCCCTTCGGTGCTATATGTGTAAGTCTGTGCAATTAAGCCTGGCATTGCTTCTCAAAAAGTAACCCACCAAGCCACATACCCCCGTCCTCCCCAAGAAAATTTAGGGAATAATCAATTTCAACCTATTCTTTATCAGATTAAGTACACTTTCTATTACATTATTATTGGGCCCCACTCATGTTAAATATAGTGTGGAGATAAAGGCATTTTTAAAGTCAAATATTTTCATGTGTTTTAAATAAATGAGAATCTTTACATGAAATAAGACTCATGAAATAAGGTGGCTCAAGAGTTCTCCCACCTCCTGAATCTCAAGAATGCAGCATATATTTGTTGATTGTTCTAAGAAACTGATGCAGTTTTGTGAAATACTTTCACAGGAATTCTTTCCACATCTTTTTGCTGCATTTTGTAGTTTAAGCTTCTAGGATTGAAAATCAATCATATACTGACAACTCATGTTATTAAAAAAATTTTTATATAATTTAACAAATCCAGAAATATTTTCTCTAACTTTTATCAAAACAAAACTGGGCCTGGGTGGCTCAGTCGGTTAAGCAACTGTCTCTTGATTTTGGCACAGGTCATGATCTGGCGGTTCAGGAGTTCGAGCCCCACATTGGACTCTGCGCTGGCAGTGCAGGGGGCCTGTGGAGACTCTCTTAGTCCCTCTCTCTCTCTGTCCATCCCCTGGTTGCATTTTCTCTCTCTTTCCCTCTCTTTCAAGATAAATAAACTTAAAACAAACAAACAAACAAAACCCTTAAATGTTATTTATTATGGTAACTTTTTTGAGTTTTTCATCTCTGGTTTAAAATTATGTTGCTTTAAAACAAAGTAGTTTAAGGTGGCCTTTTGGTCATTGTTGAAATTGCCAAATTCTGTTCAGAATCTAGATTAGAAGTTTAAATTTTTAATTAATGTAAATTTTATAGAACTATAAAATAGAGTTAAAGCTTATATTTTTTAAATCAGAAAAATAGTTTTATAATAGTGGAATATTTAATTTATTTATTTTTTTTATTTATTTCTAGGGGAGAGAGAGAGAGAGAGCGTGAGCAGGGGAGGGTCAGAGAGAGAGGGAGATACAGACTCTGAAATAGGCTCCAGGCTCTGAGCTGGCAGTCAGCAAGAGCCCGACGCAGGGCTTGAGCCCACGAACCGCGAGATCATGACCCAAGCGAAAGTCGGACGCTTAACCGACTAAGCCACCCAGGCGCGCCTGGAATATTTAATTTAAAATGCTGAAAAAATCTATCGGTTTAATACAATGAGACATCAATGACTAGTTTGAATTACTTAATTACTGAGGCAGTGCTGCCCTCTACTGATAGTATTAGAAAATTAGCTTTATTTACTTGGTTATTACTCTCATTACCTAGCACAAAGCTGGTTAATTTAGGCTCTTGTTCTCAATCTTGATTCCACATTAGAATCACATGGGAAGCTGTGTAAACCATCCCCATTCCCAACCCCTAAAAAATATTACTTACTTACATACGGCTCGGCATCAGGCATGTTTTATCAGCTCCCCTGAGATTCGAATAAGCATCATATTAAGAAGTGGTAGCTTTGGCACAGACATCCAGTGTTCACAGTTAGAAAGAGTTGTATCCCTGCCGCCAGGGCATTTAGAAGATGCATGCATACTGTCCGTGCCATATGTTCTACGCTGGCATTTGCAGAGATACAGTTTCTGGTCCCCAAATTTCCCCGATTAACCCGCAGCCGGGTCAGCACATGTACAAACATGCATGCGGAACCCATCCGGTCTCAGCAGCCAGCCTGTTCTTCTGCACCCTTGGCGCCCCCTCTTACTGCCAACTTCTAACCAGAGCACAACTTTAGGACGAGAGCTCAGAAGGCTCTAAAACGGATGCCGGTCGTGTGGGAAGAAAAGGGAACAAAAATAGGAGGAGAGCATTGAAATTGAAAGCAGGAAGGGGTGTTTCTTTACCTTGAGGTGTGTGTGAGCATGTGTGTGTGCTGTCTGTATGTGCATGTTGGTGTGTGTGTTTCTGTGTGCACGTCTCTGTGTATGTATTTCTGTGTGTCTGTGTTGCTGTCTTCTGCATTGCAATGTCATTCCGAGAAGAAAGGGATTTTTATCTGTTTTAGAACAATGCTTGGTATACAGTTGTCACTCAACAGGCAGTGTTTCATACATGAATAAATGAACAAATGCATGCATGAGCAGACAATGTGTGAAACGGGATGACGGAGTCTGATTATAAATAAATGTTCAAGGATGTGCAAAAAAGAAGGGATCAACTCAAGCTGAATGAAAGAAAACATCTATCCGACTGAAAGACTGAAAATACATATTGCTGTTTAAAAAATGATAGAATAAAAAAACAAATCAATAATTGATTTGTGGAAATACGTGAATTATGTCAAAACCCAACCATTCCCAGACTAACCTTAGGGTTTCTTTAAGAACACATGACTAGAAACAAAACGAATTAGTTGCCTCTGGAGGATTCAAGGGAACCAACCCATTATTTTGCTAACTGACAAATAGAGAGAAATAATCAGTCATTTCCTTTCCAATCCAAATTCTATCACTGGATTGGAACCAAATAGTAGTATAATTCTATAGAACTATTCCAATTAACAAATGAATAAGAAGTTGTAGAATTGGGATATCATAATATTTCAATCCACAGGGAATAAATGGCTTAGGCACTGAGTATGAACAACTGGGAACAGAACAAAAGGAATGATAATCAGATATCAGATGCCTTGGGATGGAAGAACACACCATTACCTATGAAGCATTCTTGCTGAAAGGAATTGAGCCTAAATTCGGCAAGCCTCTAGGTCAAACTAGCAATATTTTTTCCAAACATGAAATATTTTATTTTTACCATAGTTATACAATATACAGAAGCGAGGGGGGAAGCACCCCCAAACCTGTTAAACTATACCACTGAGATGCAATCAATAAAATCTGATTGGGGGAAATTCTATAGGACAAACATCTGGTTTCATAAAACATAAATCACAAGAGAAAAGAGAGTCAGTGGAGGAATGTATACATTAAAATATCTTAAAAGGCATATCAACCAAGCATAGTGTGTGAACCTTATTTGGAACTTAATTCAAAACAAACTGTAAAAAATTAATGACCGTTCTAGGCAGTTGGAATTTGAACACTAACTGGATACTTGTTATTAAGGACTTGTTAATTTTGAGGTGTAATAATGATATAGTTATGTTTAAAAAATCATCCTTATGTATTAAAATAAATACTGCAATATATATGAGTGAAATCATATGTGTGAAATTTGCTTGAAAACAATACAGCTGAGGGAAGTTAGTGGGGGTGTAGACACTTTGGATTGGCCTTCTGCTGGTAACTATTGAAGTTGGATGGTGAGTCTGTGGAAGAGAGTCCTATGTTTTAACTTTTGCGTGGGTCTGAAATTATCCATAAAATTCTTTTTAAGATTATCCCATGAAAAGCTTCCTCACTAGCATCAGAGAGTTTGGGGAGGGATGTTTGTCACAAACTATTTTAGCAATGGAGAATGAAGAAAGAGGTCGTAGAAAGGGAAATATTTTTAATAGATTATGTTGTGTCCACAGTGAGCTATTTATTCTTACTGTTTTTCTCTGGAAGTTCATTTAAATAATGCAATATTGCTATCGAAGCCAGCATGCCAAGAGCACTTCCATTTTCAGTGAGGAAGAAAGAACTCCTCTCTGTGTTGGGGGTAGCTGTGAGAAGGAAAAAGAGGAGAGGAAGTTGCAGAACTGTTGCTTCACTAGCACAATGGAGAATATTTATTCATTCTTCTTAGGAATATTTTTTATATTTTTGCTATTTAGAAGGTATTTCTTTCTTTAAGTTTATTTATTTTGAGAGAAACAGAGAGAGGGAGAGAGAGAGAGCGAGACAGAGAGAGAGAGAGAACAAGCAGGGGAGGAATAGAGAGAAAGGGAGAACGAGAATCCCAAGCATGTCCCTTGCTGTCAGTGCAGAGGCTAATGCAAGGCTCGAAGTCATGAACCGTGAGATCATGACCTGAGCCAAAACCGAAAGTCGAATGCTTAAGCCACTGAACCACCCAGGCACCCCTAGAAGTTATTTCTACTTGAGGCCCTTATATTTTTCTTTCCTGGGGAAAATAATTTATGCTGCCGTGCTTTATTTTTCCTGTCCTGTAAAATGAACCTGTCAGCAAAATGTAAGGAGGCTTTGTTCTCCTCATTGCATCAAAATGTTATTTTGTACTTTAGAGCAGGTGCTTGATTCATAGAGGACCCATAAAATGACGGAGACGGAATTTATAAATCTAGTCCTCTATTCTTGTAGCTCCAGCAGAGGGGGCAGTGAGCATGGGTTTTCAGACTCCAGAGAGGATGAGGCTACTTCAATGGGATAGATTGTAGTTAGACACACTGTTCATTTAAGCGCTGGTTTCCTACTTCACTTTTATTTTGCCCACCCTGGAGTTCCAGGTTGGTAAGTGAGTATCCATAAGCAGATTCTTTTTTTTTTTAATAGTTTATTGTCAAGTTGTTTTCCATATAACACCCAGTGCTCATTCCAACAAGTGCCCTCCTCCATGCCCATCACCCCCTTCCCCCTCCCCCACCCCCATCAGCCCTCAATTTGTTCTCAGCATTCAAGAGTCTCTCACGGTTTGCCTCCCGCCCTCTCCCCAACTGTTTTTCCCCTTCTTCTTCTCCATGGTCCTCCATTAAGTTCCTTCTAATCCACCTATATGTGCAAACATATGGTATCTGTCCTTCTCTGTAGGGGAGAGGGTGATGAGCATGGAGGAGAGAACACTTGTTGGGATGAGCACTGGGTGTTATATGGAAACCAACTTGACAATAAACTATTTAAGAAAAAAATAGTTCTCTCCATTTATTTAATTCTCCCATGCCCTTTTCCTCTTCTCTATTTCCATTTCCTCAAAGCCTGGTCAATAGTGAAGCAGGAGCCTTTTTAAAATTTTTTATTTTTAAGGTTTATTTATTTTTGAGAGAGAGACAGAGAGTGAACAGGGGAGGAGCAGAGAGAGGGAGACAGAATCTGAAGCAGGCTCCAGGCTCTGAGCTGTCAGCACAGAGCCTGACATGGGGCTAGAACTCACAGACTGCGAGATCATGACCTGAGCAAAGTCAGACACTGAACTGACTGAGCCACCCAGGTGCCCCGGCAGGAGCTATTTTTTATACTGCCCGCGTTAGTTTCAGGACAGGGGCTCAGATAGGAAAGATTCTCTGTTGTGTCCAACCAGGTGTGTCTTTACATGCCCCCATGATAAAGTTTTCCCAGAGAGGCCCCAGGACAAGTGGAGTAGCTGCCTCTTTGTATACATTCTGTCGCCAAAGGTAAGGCCATAATGGGTGCTTTTTGTGCAGAGCTATGGGACAGTTAGCTCTGGTGGACAGGCTGAGGCACTTGGCACCTTTCCCACTCCTTGCCTTTGAAAATGAACCAAGCCACAGAAAGAAAGGCTTAAAGGGGCCATGCTAGCAGCTGAACCACTTTGGCCTTGCCGTAACACTCTAAGAACACACCGGCTCAGCTCCATCAAATCCTCATTCTATAAAAAGCAAGAGAGACCGGCACCAACTCAGCCGCCTCGGTGACAATGAATGTGGTTTAACTCCTCCTGGGCATGGGCCGCCTCCTTCACTGACCATTCATCCCACAGAACCCGGGGAGAAGAAAACTCAAGATCATGTATCCCATTAAAATCATTTTGTTGTTGTTTAGGGCAATGTATCCGCATTGTATCCGCACAGTATCCCTTGTAGAAAGAACTTTCCCTCTTAAATCAGAAAATCCGTATTCTAGATTAGTGTTGCTCAGGCTTTAGTGTACACAGGAATCACTTGCAGATCTTGTCGGGCTGTGGTTCTGGAGGAGGACGAGAGGCTCTGAAAGGATCCAACCTGGCTTCTCAATGTGTGTCGCCAGCCCCAGTGGCAAGATCTAGGAGCTTATTAGAAATCCAAAAGTGAAATAGTGTAACCATATTTTTGCCTCTGTGTGTTCAAAGATCTCTGATGCTGAGATGAAGATGATGAAGATAATTTAAAAGTACCTCTCATTGGGTGCATATTGCATGCTAACAACTCTATACCTATTCACTCTGATGCAAATAGCATTGTCCTTATTTTACATATAAAAGCTAGAGCTCAAGGAAGTTAAGTAATTTGTCCAAAGTCACATGACGGGTAAGTGCCCCCATCCAAGTCTACCAATGCCAAAGCTAGAGCCATCTTTGCCACCCCATGGTGCAGTAACAGATCCTTCACCCCACAGTGACCCCTATAAGCTCCCCTGACTGTAAGCTTCCCCAGCCTCAGCCATTGCTTGATATTCCTGCTGATTTTTTTTTTCATTGCAATTGCTTTGTGTGCAGCATCTGCACATGACCTTGTGCAATACAGCTGGTTAAGAGCAGTCATTCATTCTTGGGGCATTCTCTGCATTTCTCTTAGTTGGGAGAGATCACTCTGTCCCCTCGAGCAATTTACCAACTGTCTCATCTTAATTTTAGGGGGTTTCTTTCTCTAGTGTTTTACTAAAAGATTTCATTTTATTTTCTTCACATTTTGATTAATTCCCTCTATTTGTACTCTCCCTTATATATGTGGATTCTCATGTTGCAATGTCAGATTCAAGACTTTTCTGTAATTCATTTCCTAAGGGGTTTGATTTTCTTGTAAAAATGGATAATCAATTCTGAAGACTTATAGATTTTTATGGGTTAGCTACAACATTTTCCCTGAGCCTTTCCCCAAATGCTTACATGTATTCATCCAATAAATATTTTCTGAGCACCCACTCTATGCCAGACATTGTGCTGGGCTTGAGAGTATAGTTTTAGTAAAATATACATGGTCCTTGCCTCCACAGAGCTTTATTCAATTATGATTTCCTGGTAAGCTGGCTTCAGTTCTTGTGGGCTTTTGTGTATAACAGCAGAATTAAAACCTCAAGTGGAAAGCCTGGAAAAACCAGGAGATTTTCAGTTTTGTATGGAGTATGGTATAGTTGACCTATCTCTGTTTTCTTCTCTTCCTTTCCTTCTTCTCTCCTCCCTCCTTTCTTTCTATCCATCTCTTTGCTTTGCCCTTCTCCTAACCCTCTCTTTTTCTCATTAAATATGTGCCAAACACTGTGGATTCAGCAGGAATCCAGCATAAGAGGCCCCTGTTCTTACAAAGCCATGAGTACACTGGGGAAGGCAGACACTGCTCATTTTAATTACTCTGAGCTGGGTGAAGGAGAAGTGTATGATGCTATAGGCACAGGTCATAGGCAGACCTTACTTAGTTTTTGTCTAACACATAGAAAAATAGGTCCTGATTAAGCTCCCAGAAAATTGTGTGACAAGTCATACTACTTCTCTAAGGCCTTGTTTGTCTGTTTTAAATTGTAAACATAGGAGTGTGAATGTGTGTGTGTGTGTGTGTGTGTGATGGAGTTGAATTTAACAGTCCTTTAAACCCTTAAGGTTTTAATATCCTATACAAAAGCTTTACCACAAAATAGATATGTTGTTCATTATAAAGAAAAATTATAACATTTTCCATTCATATATAAAAATTCAAGTAACATACAACATAATAGAGAGAAATATGCATGCTTGCAGTTTAGAACTCTTCAGAATTGAAAGAAGCCGCTATGACATAAAATAATCTCCTCTTCAAATTCAGAAATGGTTTGATATCACAATTCTCTAAGTAGCACCACATTCCCCTTCTTCTCAACTACAAGACTGGAATATAATCACCTGTAAAGGTGATTGGCAAAGGATATATGGGAAAAGGTATATATATTATATATATAATATATAGGATATGTAGGCAAAGGAATATAATCACCTGTAAAGGTGTCTGGGAAAGGATAGCAGTCAAATAAAATGATAGGGTTGCATTTTTGAAACCTGAATTGCAAATAAAAGTTCTGCTTATGGACTCCTTTCCCATCATTGATTTACACTGATTTTATATACAATAACATTATTTACGTATATAAAGCCACAAAAGTAGATATAAATCTTAATAAAGAAAATGAAATTTCAAATCATATATAAACAAAATCACAAAACCAATACTATTCATAGTAAGATTTAATTTAATGTGACAGATGGTTTTGTTTTGCTGAAACCAAGCATCTACTTGAAACATGAAAGGGCGCTGACGGCTGGGGTGTGGGTTTTTGTACCGAGGGTGCTGTCACTGCTGAACACAGTGCCAAGACTCAGTTTCCGGGTGCTTTTTGGATTTCGATCTACTGTGCTCCTGTCATTCCTACAGCATGCACATCATTTGGCCTTCACTTGTCATCAGTGAATCAATTAGGTCTGCTTTTATTCTTTTCTCATTAAGATATAAACCATGAAATCAGATACCTAAACAGCTGTAGGCACCAAAAGCCAATGACAATTAAATTAGATGATCTTGATTAGAAAGTGAATATCCAGATGACTCAGAATAGTTTTCTATTACATTTGAAAGGTTTCTATAAAATAATATAATTTTATTACATATAATATATATTAAAAATTTCACATATGTAGGGGCGCCGGGGTGGCTCAGTTAGTTCAGCTTTCAGCCTCGGCTCAGGTCATGATCTCACGGTTCATGGTTTGAGCCCTGCATTGGGCTCCATGTTGACATCTCAGAGCCTGGAACTTGCTTCTGATTCTGTGTCTCTCTTGCTCTCTTCCCCTCCCCTACTCATGCTCTGTCTCTGTCTCTCTAACAACGAATAAACATTCTTTAAAAATCTTAAAATTTCACATATGTATAATTACGTATAGGTATGCATATACATATAATCACATGTATGATTTATGATTTCTGTAATTATATTTATAGATGTATAATTATATGTATATAATATATGTGTGATTTTATATATGTAAATATTAGATACATAAATGTTATATATTACATATGTATAGGTTAAATATGCATATTTTATAATATATGAGTATGTAATTATATCTATATTTATATACTGTATGTATTCATAATTATATTATTATCTAATATACATAAATATGAATATATAAATATATGCAAATTTTATATTTATACATTTATAGAAAATAGCTTACTGATACTTGAAACCATGTCTGAAATTGTCAGTTTGAAAATAAGCTGAAATAGAAAGCACTGGAAAATGTTAGTCAGTGAGTGATTCATAAAAGCCAATCTGAAGAGTGAGATCAAATTTACAAATTTTATTTGTCTTTGGAGAAATTAGAAAAAAGAGGACTAAATAGATTTCTGTTGAAATGATTTATTATACTCACTTGGCAGGAAAAAGCCTTTTATTCTGAAATCATTTGCTTCCTAACTATTTTGGTGATGAAACATCCTTGCAGTTATAAGATGGGAGTACAGTGTAGTTTCTTTAAAGCATTGTCACTGCTTTAAAGAATTTTTAAAATATTTATTTATTTTTGATAGAGAGAGAGTGCAAGTGGGTGGGAGGGGGAGAGAGGGAGAGAGAGAGAATCCCAAGCAGATTCCACACTGTCAGTGCAGAGCCCCATATGGGACTTGAACTGAAGAAAGTGAGATCATGACCTGAGCAGAAGTCAGATGCTTAACCGACTGAGCCACCCAGGTGCCCCAGCTTTAAAGAGTTTTAAGCCTACTTTCAGCTGTTCCAGGTCAGTGTGACAGTTCTGTCTCATCTTGTTGAAGTTGAATAACCTAGACCCTCCATAGGATTGGGCCAAATCTTTTATTGATTCCTAGTGCTGCTGCTGCCAAGCCTAAATCACTTCCTCTGCCTGGTCTCAGTTTCCTTCCAGGTAATGTGGAAGCCCTCTTAGCAACCTCATCAGACTGTGGTTGGATTCAGTGAGAGGGCATATGGCATTCACTTCTCTGCATAGAGCAGCAACTCAAAGAGTTTGGGCAGACTTTCTCTCCACTCTTGGTCAGCTTCTACAGGAGAAAGGTCACTGAGACAAAGTTTCAATCCAGAATTCTTTTACTTCAGACTTGAGATGAGATTGACCAACTGGCACCTGCATAAAAAAAGGATATTTTCACATCCTTTCAGTTATTCCCCACAGAATCTCAAAGTGTTTGCAGGTCTTTTTTCTCAAGACAGGGGCAGATTTCATAACAGCACTGTGGGTTGTAATTGCTCCAGGACCAACAGTGTACGAGAAAGCAGTGAGAACACCGTGGTTGCCACGCCTGTGAACATTGCCCACGTGCAGAGGTACCATGGTCAGGGTTTCTGTTACACATCGTCTCCGGTCTTGGATCCCGTGAAGCATAAGCCAGCGGTAAGAACTTGAGCTCCATATTTTGGAGATGAATACAGCCCTGCTCTTGGCATCCAGTGACTTTTTGATCCTCTGTCCGACCTCAGTTTCCTTCACTCTATCCCAGCCAAGCCTATGACCTTCCATGTGATGACTTTTTCCTCTCATGGACCATGACAATTTTTTCTTCCATCCCTTAGCCGTCCAAACTACTGTTCCTATCCATGTTGTCATAATTTCCAAACCACATGGAGACATTATTCTTAACCAGACTCAACCTCAGCTCAACTTTCTTGAGGTTTTTGTGTTTGTGTGGTTTTTTTAAATGCTTATTTATTTTTGAGAGAGAAAGAGAGAGAGAACAGGGGAAGGGCAGATAGAAAGGGACACAGAGAATCTGAAGTGAGCTCTGTGCTGATAGCAGAGAGCCTGAGGCAGGGCTCAAACTCTCCATCCATGAGATCATGACTCTGAGCTGAAGTTGACTGCTTAACTGACTGAACTGCCCATATGCCCCTTCCTCGACGTTTCTAAGAGGAGGTATTTGCCCTCCATCTTCTTCTGAGACAACTTTCTACTCTAACTCTGACTTTTTAGTTACTTTCATCAGCATCATCTCTGGTTTATGCTTCAAGAACAATCCTGCATTCCTGCTCTTAGCTCAAGTCAGTTTATAAGTTCTAACTAGGTCCTCTGGATTGGGACCAGGTTTTTCTATTGATACCATGGCTCGGGTTCTGTTGAACAGGTAGTGTGGGTTAGTGGACACAACACCCAATGGGAAGCTCTGAGTCCAAGTTTGTAGCCTCAGTTCTGCCACTCACTGACAAGGTGATCCTGACAAGAGGACCTTTTTTGGGTCCCGTTTCATTGGTAAAATGAGGCAAACTATCGTAGGCCTACATTAAGGGTTCTCCTACCTCAGCACAGATAAAAATCATCCCAAGGAATGGTAAAAATTGCACATTTGCCAGATGTGGATCTCATGGATTTTAAATAAGCACAAAAATGTCTGGTAAAAATTGGTTATTGAACTTCACCTTGACAAATCCTGAGCCTATTAGATTATATCTGTGACTGTACTGGAGCTCTCCCCTTCTGGCCCAAGTTCAAGTACTCTCAGGTTCCCATCTGAGCATCTCATTGCTCTCTCCCACCCCACCCCCTGCCTTTCTTTCACCTAGGGACAGTCTTTCCAGCTGCTTTCTGAAATGTGATTTTCATTCTTGTGATTTTCTTAGTTGAGCTAAGTCAGGAATTGTATTAAGAAGGTCATCTGGTAGTACTAATTTACAGGTGTGATTGGCTACTCTGTAATACTTACTGCTTGACAGAGTAGATTTTCGACATATTTTTGTTAAATGAATTATCAGTTTATTGAATAAGAATGCATTTAATCCAAGTTGATTTCTATCTAGGGATATTTTGGATATTAAAATTAAATAAAGATCTTCAGACATACGTGAATGAGATAATTTGAAGTTGATTCTTTCACAGTCCCTACCAAGAAGTAGGGGATCATAGCACCTGAGTCTTCCTAGGGTACCCGGAACATTTTTTACAGCAATTTCCTCTTCCTCACTTGTTGACCACAGTAGTGTTCACACATGGTTTTTGTATAAGTTCCTCTGTTCTTGCAGCAAACAGAGCCCTTGTCTTGATTGCTATTCTCCACAAATCCCATCAGGAGCTCCAGTCCAAGAATTCCTTGGTGGCTCTTGATTGTTCTTGTAATGAAATCTGAGGTCCTCCATGTGGTACATAAAACCCTTCCTTCAACATCTAGCTTCTGCCCACTTCTCTAGTCTCTGTCTTGTCCCACATCTTTCCCACACATAATGACATCCCACTATTCCTGCTATCTAGAATGACTGGCAAGAATTTTGTGATTCTCTGACTGTTTTTCCCCCCATTGCCTGCAAAGTTCTTCTCATATTTTTTGTCTAATGAGAGCCCAATTAATCTGAAAGACTTAGGTTAAGCCTCTTCTCCATGGTAGCCAGAATAACATTCCCTCAGAGGTGTCTATGCCCTGGAGTGCCTGGGTGGCTCATCCGACTTCAGCTCAGGTCATGATCTCATGGCTTGTGGGTTTGAGATCCACATCAGGCTCTGTGCTGACAGCTCAGAGCCTACAGACTGCTTTGGATTCCATCTCTCTCTGCCCCTCCACTTCTCATACTCTGTCTATCTGTCTCTCTAAAAAATAAATAAATAAAAAAGATGTCCATGTCCTAATCCCTAGTTACCTGTATGTTACTTGCCAAAAATGACTTTGCTGATGTAATTTACATTACATACAGTAAAATAGGAACATTGATCTGCATTATGCAGGTGGGCACACTGTAATCACAAGGTATCTTAAAAGCAGATGCAGCAGAAGAGAAGCTGCAGAGACTCAAAAGGTGAGAGAGACTTGAACCACCAATACTAAATACAGGCCACAGGAAAGCTTGAGGAGAAATGTGAGTGCCATCTAGAAACAAAGACCAGTTCCTGGTTGACAGCCAGCAAAAAAAAAAAAAAAAAAAAAAAAAAAAAAACTCAGTCTGACAACCACAAAAAAACTGAATTTGACCAACAATCTGATTGAATTTAAAAGCAATTTATCCCCAGAGCTTCCAGAAAGGAACACTGCTCTGCTGACACCTTGATTTTGGCCTGAGAAACAGCTGCACCCAGTGGGACTTTTGAGCTACCGAACTAACAGACAATAAATGGATATTGTTTTAAGATGCTAAATTTGAGATGATCTGTGATGGCAGCAATTAAAATATAATAAATCCTCTTCCAGAAAGCCTTTTCCCAAATCTCCTGTAGCCAGTCCAAGTCTACGTTACATGTCTCCCCTAGATTTTGCTGTGGTTTTCATGTGTTCCTCATCAAGAACTTTGCTCACTCTACTACATTTTTCTATTTACTGGGTTGTCTCCTCCACTGCATTTTTGAGTGTTTTGAAAACAGAACCATATTTTTCAGATTTACATAATTAGCCTGCATGCAATGCCTGCTTAATAATATTTTGTCAAGGGAATAAAGAAAGTAGATGCTCAACTCATTCAACAGATAGTTGTCGAACACTTACTATGGACCAAGAATCATTCTAAATTCTAAAATTACAGGAATAGACAGGAAAAAAATCAAAGATGGATTGGAGGAGGAAAACAATAAACATGAAAATATATAAATGAATAATTCCTGACAGTTATCCTTTCTAATAGGAATATAAGATAAAAGATAAAATAGTGAGGTAGGGTTATAAGGTGGGAGACAGGCTGCCTTAGCTAGAAAGCTCATGGAGTCTCTCTGAGGGGCATTGTGCTGACATATGAGTGATGAGGAGGCAGCATGTGATGATCTGAAGGAAGGAGTGTCCCAGGAAGCTAATAATTGGGAACGCCTTGCTGGAACAAAGTCCTTCAGGAAGAAAGCACAGAAAATGAGTCAGGAGGCTCAGACAGAGTCCAGAGCCTTGCAAACTGTGAGGGAAAGGTTTTAGACTATATTCTAATTCAATGGGAAGCCTTTGGAGGAGTTTAATTTACATTCTCGGCCTTATGATGTTAATAGTTTACTCTGACACTAGTATGAAGAAGAGTGTGGTAAAAGGGGTAGCAAGAGCTGATGGAGGTCTGGGTTAGCATTGTAGCAGTGTGGATGGAGAGAAGGGGTAAGACAGGAAGTATGTGTTGCAGATAAATGTGACTGGCCTTGCTGATGGATTAAATGTAAGATATGAAGATTGAGAGGAATGAAAGATGACTTCTAGATTTTTGGCCTAATCAACCTGGAGTGGGAAGTGGGAACTTAGGGACTAATCAGATTTGGGAAGGAATAGAAGAGAATCAAGAATTTTTCATTGGACATGTTAAATTTGAGATGACAATTGGTCATCCTAGTGGAAATCTTAAAGACTAATGGATGTATTAATCTAGAATTCATTGGTCAGAATTCATTTCGAGCTGGAGATACAAACATGGGACTAATGGCATATCAATAGTGTTTAATGCTCTCAGATAGGATATCATCTAGGGAGTGTTAGTGGAGAGGGTAGGGATTAAGGACTGAGCTCTGGGATGTTCTAACATTTAGAAGTAAATATAAGAAGGGGATAATTGTACAAATTAGATGGAGAAATAGGAAAGTGAAAGGAAAAGGAGAGTGTGATATCCCAAAAGCTACAGGAAAAAAAAGTGCTTCACAAAGGAAAGTGATCAGTTGTGTCATATACTGTACTATCAAGAGGTCCTAAATATGGAAATTACAAAGAATTTTTCATAGAATTTGGCAAATGATAAGAAATTGTATTGCGATTTTAATGTAATGATGTTCTTATCCAGGTCCCATCACCAGCCCCATTCAATTAATTCAATCCAATTCAAGAAACTTTAGTCTTTTAACATACTGTGTTAGGTAGTGTGGGCGATGAAAAGGTGACCAAAACAGAACCTTTTTCCTCAAAGAACGTAAAGTTCAATTGAAGACATAGACTTCTCAGAGGCTAACAGTGTTATATAAAACACTCTAATTAACCAATTACTTCTGAAAGAGAGGAACTGAGATAACTGGTAAGTCTCTAGGGAGAAAAAATATTTCACTGGAGTCTATAAGAATCAGTAGTAGTATTTAAGCCAGCTGAAAGAAAGCAGAGGGTTTTGTTTGTTGTTTGTTTGCTTTGTGTTTTCTAATTGAGGAAATAGAAATAATGTAGGTAAGGCAAAGTTTCTAAGCTAGAGTGGCAACATTGTGAACAGGAAGGAGGAAGAATGTGAGGATGATGCCGTCAATAGCTGTTGTTTATATCCATGCTTCAATGAGGTGTCATTTTCCTCATTTTACAGAGAAAGAAACTAAAGCATAAATTATACAATAAAAACAGTCTGAAAATGAATGCAATATTAAAATTGAATTGTCAAAGAATGTCCAAGACTTAAACATCACCACAACACACACCATCAAGTCATAGGAAGAATGGAAAGTAGCTGCCTCTAATGTGATTACAACTGGTAAACTAATCCAACCATCAAACTGAGGTCCAAGACACATCTTTAAGTCATAATATTGAGGCCAATGTTCAACCATAGAGTTATACAGTATCTAATGGATGATATTGAGGACCTACATATGGAATGGGTAGAGACTTTTTTTTTTTTTTTTTGGAGCTGAGAAGAACAATTTCAAGAACATTACATATCTATGGTATGTGGAATTACAGAAGTAGTTGCACAAAACAATGTAGCATGAGTGAGGATGGCCCAGGGTGATCTCTTTTAAAACTCAAGTGCATCATTGACCATCCACTCCATAAACATTAATTGACAGAAGCCTTGAAACTCAAATAGCCATGCTGGGAGCCAAGGCACCTCATAGAGGAACTAGAAAATGAAAGTCTGATTTCTTATGTCCCTGGAGGCACCTCTGCCAATGGTAAATCTCTTTAGTAGAGAAGAAAATGGTAATATGAAATGAGCTGAGATAGCAGCCAACAAGGAAGTCTGGTTTATCCTCAGATGGAGAAAGGAAAAATGCTTTTGTAGCTTGGAAATCTTGTTTTATAGAAGACTAGGGATGAGTGATCTTAAATCAGGCAAGTCAATGGTCCTTTCAGTAGAGAACTTTTCACGCCATTATTTGAACTGTAAATCTGATGAGACTTCAGAATAAGCACTTGTTCACATGCTTTTTCCAAATAAGAACAATCAGTTTAGGCTTAACATTTGGGGAAGATGGAGACTTTTTTTTTTCTGAGATCCTATTTTCCTTAGTTCTCTCTCCATAAAATCTCTCTGATAAATCTGAGGTTGCACTTGAAAATAACCCATAGAAGCGGTAGAGGAAGGAGTTGAAATTCTCCTACCTGAATAACATGATTATACAATGCTATCTCCTTCACCTCCATGTGCTGTTTTAAAGACTTCCTCTTATACAGAAAATAACACAGCCAGCTTGAGATGCTAAGTGATATTTAACCCTTGGCATTTTCTTATTGGCTTTTGATTTTTGTGATAAGTAGGTCTTTTTCCTCTCAGTGAGAACTGATTGACACTTATGTTCCACCTAATGCAGTAGTAAAAGATTTAATATAAGCGGAACATGGTTGCTACAGTATATTTTCAGGCACTAAAGTTCGAGCAAAATGGAATAAGGGCCAGGTGGCGGTATCTACAAACTGTGCTAATAGCTCCATCAACAGATGTTTAATGTACTTAGAGTTATTCTCCACATCCTACTGTTGCTAATACATTTCCTCTCATACCTCTTCTCAACACAAAAATTTTGAGAGGAAAGGAAACATTAATAACCCCAAAGTGTTTAATTTTAAAGGATATTTAAATCTTAATACTGGTCATAAGGTGACCTATTTGACCACTGGATGGCTTATTGCAGGCTCCAATAATTTTGTCGCCATCATTAGTAAAAGTTGTTAACTAAGAGAAGACTTAAAAGTGTATAGGTCTTCTCCTTTATTTACCCTTGGATTGTACACTGCTTTGAAGTTATTTTTCAGTGGATCAAAAATATAGAAGTGCTGTACAGTGATGTTTTAGCCTTGGGTGCAGGTGAGGCCAGCCAGCTGCCTCACCATGTATGAGAAGGGCACTGATCGGCAAGGAAGAGCCCCTGTTTTCTGTCTAGAGTTTTCAGTTCTGTGGCCAGTCCATCAAGTCAGGCAACCAAGATGGATTAGACAATTTTAGAGATTCAAAAGTCAATATTGGAGCATGCATTTTTTTTCCAGAAAAATGAAGAGGCAACTCCTTTCAGTGCAGTGCCTTCAGGGAGATTTATTTATATGATTATCCTGACTCCAGATTGCTAGACACAGAGAATAGGGGTATGGTGGGGATTAGCTAAAGGACAGAAAAGGCTCTCTGAGAGAGAAAGGTAAGCAACAGGATAGTTTGGGAGCATGGGGTTGTGGCCCTCTAAAAGCTTCAAGGAGCAATTTGAAGCAAATGTAGGGAGGGAGGGAGTGAACAAATGTGGGCCAGCTGATAGAGGAGCCTCCTACCCAGGCAGCAGCTACGTGGACAGACCCTTCTTGTCACATACCTGTCCTTGTTTCTCCATTTTGTCTCCTTTATCTCTTTTCCTCACCTGTTCAGTTTGTCAGGCTCTTCCATTTTTAATATTTTTGTGTGGAGGAAGGGGCCTACAAATAATACATCAGGCTCCCAAAAGTCATGATGCAGCTGTGCTTGAGCATTCCCACTTGACAACTTTTAACCTGTTCTATAATTTAAAGTATTCTCAACATGGGTTAGATATCATTTGGTTAATTGGCAAATGAACATAAGAAGAGAAAAGACATCTTAAAACAAAATTACAGCATGTGGATTTTCTGTAACACTTGTTTTAAGTTAGATGTCAATAACAATAATAAGAATAACTTCATCCCTAAAATTAGACTGAAATGGAAGCACCCAATGGTGGCTGAAAGAGCTTTGGAAAGGAAGCCAAGATGCTCTTTCTAGTTTGTTCCTGGTGAGGCCTTACCCAGTTATGAAAGTTTGGGAAGGTCACCCAACCTATGTGGTCATCACTGTAATTCAATGGCCACTAATGTCCTTTCTAAATTGTAAAATGTTTCCTGATCCTAATCATTAAGTTTCATTTCTGCTTGAGAGAATGCCCACTGACATTTTTGTTTGTAGCCAAGAACAAAGAGGAGGTTAAAGTAGAAGAAAATTGAGTAACATGAATCCTTGTTCTAATATAGATTAAAATTGCAGAAGGGCTCTGTCTTATGTCAGATTTTATTTCTCTCTAGAAACATTAGCAATTGTCATTTAAAGTATTTTCAATGTAGTTTAGACATAATGATTTGTCTAATTAAGAAGTTAACTTGAGAAAAGACATCTTAAAATGAAGCAACAGGATGTGGATTTTCCTTAACTTAATTCTGCAATATAAAAAATATCAGCAGTTAGTGTGGCAGGAGAGGCTGCTGCTCCCTTGAGAAGAGAGGGATGTGCTGACTTTGAGTAGGCCTTTTTTTTTTTTAAGTTTACTTATTTATTTTTGAGACAGACAGAGAGGGCACCCCTGTGACAGTGCACTTGCACCAGTAGGGGGAGGGACAGAAGGAAGGCGAGACAGGATCCTAAGCAGGCTCCATGTTGTCAGCACATCGTGGGGCTTGAACCCATGAAGCATGAATCCTGAGAACATGGCCTGAGCTGAGACAGAGTCAGATGCTCAATTGACGGAGCTGCCCAGTTGTCTCTTGAGTAGGTCTTAATTTCTTTTATTTATTTGTTTATTTTTGAGGGGGAGCATGCAGAGAGAGAGGGAGGCACAGAATCCAAAGCAGGCTCCAGGCTCTGAGTTGTCAGCATAGAGCCCCACGGGGCTCAAACTCATGGAGAGTGAGATCACCACCTGAGCTTAAGTCAGATGCTTAACTGACTGAGCCACCCAGACGACCGAGTAGGTCTTCCTAATGAAGAAAGGCACAGAGAGGAAGACCAAACAGAGAGGAAGACAAAGATATTAAAATGAAGTAATGATTTGAAGAGATTACAGTATGAGTTAGCTTAAACTGCAAATAATAATTACAAAAACAATGATGGGAAATATAATGGGAAAACATGATTGAGACATAAAAACATAAATATGTTTTCTAACACTTTTTAACTCATATGAGTAAGACACAATTAACAAGTTACATAATTTTTCATTTACCTTTTCCTGGTTGTAATATCTTTGAAAA